>NW_027223832.1:0-157843 GCF_028538775.1 Myotis yumanensis
AGAAAGAAAGGAGAAGAAAGAATAAGAGGAAAGAATAGGATGGGAAAAGACAAGAAAAGAAGAAGGAAAGAAAGAGGAAAGAAAGAAAGAAAGAAAGAAGAAAGAAAGAAGAAAGAAAAGAAGAAAGAAAGAAAGAAAGAAAGAAAGAAAGAAAGAAAGAAAGAAGAAGAAGAAAAGGAAGAAAGAAAAGAAAGAAAGAAAGAAAGAAAGAAAGAAAGAAAGAAAGAAAGAAAGAAAGAAGAAAGAAGAAAGAAAAAAAGAAAGAAAAAGAAAGAGAAAGAGGAAGGTCCTCGGTTCAGTCCTGACTATGACTTTCTGGGGCATGGCATGGCATGGCAGGGCAGGGCAGGGCACGGCACACCCACTCGGTCACCGCCAGTGGTGTGGTTTGTGGTTTCCAGCCAGAAACCCCACTGTGGTCCACTTCAGTCCACCTAATACCTTTCCTGGCTGGGGAGAGTTCCTTGGATCACAAGGACAAACCCAAAGGAAGACAAAGTTCAGAATGCCTAATTCACGCCTGCCCATTTCTACACGACAAAGCCGTCCATAGTGTCCAAGTGACTTGACCTGCATTTTTCATGTCTGCGAAAGAAGTTTCCATTTGAGGTACAGGTACTGCTTTGTGTTATTTATCATGGATGTGCCTCCATCCAAAGTGCTAGTATGGCGATCCACTGCCTTCCATTCATGCCCCTTTGTCTGCCGACTGCGCAAGCGCTGTCTCTGATTTGGCTCTGCCCTGTGACGACAACGGACCAACCCGGCCCTCTGGCCGACCTCGCTTTGAGGCTTATAAAAGCGGTCACCAGGAAGGTGGCACATGACAAGGACAGGTTGCATCATCATCATGTCATCACCAGGGTGGTGAGAATGCAGGGTCGGGTACTGGGGGGGGGGGGGTGGGAGGGGCGTTTGAAAGCTTCATATTCTCATTCTCTCTCTCTCTCTCTCTCTCTCTCTCTCTCTCTCTCTCTCTCTCTCTCTCTCGTTTCCACCTAGCAGTCAAGAAGGACAGACACTCCCACGATGCGGATGAAAGACTGTCAGTTAGACTTTGAAATTTCCTCCGTGAGCGAATAAGGGGCGATTTAGGAATTTCCTTTCAGTGAACACGCCCCGCACTGTGCTGCTGCCACCGCTGCTGCCGCCAATGCCGCCAATGCCGCCTGGAAACATCCCTAAAGGGTTGAAGCGTTGATAGGAATAGAAACAGGACGGGTAAGCATTGCAACGTGTTTTCTGGGGTTTTGTTTGAGAGACTCATAAATGTATAACGCTGTGATAAGCCGGGCTGTACATATAAATAAATAAATAAATGAATTAATGAATAAATAAATAAATAAATAAATAAATAAATAAATAGTAGTAAAGGTGGATTCATGATAAGACTGTATGCGGGCTGTACGTGAAAGAAAGAAAGAAAAAAAAGGCCTAACCGGTTTTGCTCAGTGGATAGAGTGTCAGCCTGTGGACTGAAAGGTCCCAGGTTCCATTCCGGTCAAGGGCGTGTACCTTGGTTGCGGGCACATCCCCAGTGGGAGGTGTGCAGGAGGCAGCTGATCAATGTTACTCTCTCATTGATGTTTCTAACTCTCTAGCTCTCTCCCTTCCTCTCTGTAAAAAATCAATAAAATATATATTTTTTTTAAAAAAGAAAGAAAAAAAAAGTGAGTTTCCTGTCAACATTTCTTTGCTCTTCGGCCCCGCCCCCGCTCCCGGTCAAGCAGATCAAATAAAGAAAAATAAATAAACTAAAAAGTATCCTGTCAACATTTCAATCAACCCAAATCACTCTGATCCACAATCAGAGACTGAAGTCTAGGTCGGGCCATCTGGTCGACCCACACTCTCTCTGTGGATGGCGGGGTCCCGGCTGCCAGAGACGGGCTGTAAAAATAAAATAATAAAATAAAATAAAATAAAATAAAATAAAATAAAATAAAACAAAACAAAATAAAATAAAATAAAATAAAATTAAATTAAATTAAAATAAAATAAAATAATAAAATAAAATAAAATAATAAAATAAAATATAAAATAAAATAATAAAATAAAATAAATAAAATATAATAAAATAATAAATTAAATAAAATAAAATATAGAATAAAATAATAATAAAATAAATAAAATAAAATAAATAAAATAAAATAATAATAAAATAAACAAAATAAAATAAATGAAATAAAATATGAAATAAAATAATAATAAAATAAATTAAATTAAATTAAATTTAAAATAAAAAAGTCCCGCCTCCAATCACTCAAATCTACAGCCAGAGACCAAGTCCGAGTCGGGCCATCTGGTCGACCCCGGTCTCTTACCCAAGAAATTCTCATCATTAATAATTTCCTGTCTTAAACAGGAGTGTTGTTAATAGCACTACCAATGAAAAATAATATTCAAGTAAAAAAAATTGATGTAATTAAGGCTTTTACTTTCAAGGCCTTATTCCACTATCCGCCCCCCATCCTCCTCCCCCCCCCCACCCCACCCACCACCACCGGCACCACCACCACTACCCCCGCCCTTTCTTCATTTTAATATCAGGAGACTTTTGGAAATTTTCCAATGCAGTCTTGATAACCTTTCACTTCAATTTCTTGTATAGCAGTATGAGTGCTTTAGATTCCTTGCATGTGAAACAATTTTGAACTATCCATAGAAAAGTAATTAATATTTCAGGAGCAGTTTCCTTCCTGGTATAACACAGTATGAATATTCACTTATTTCGCTTGGCCAATTTAATTGACGTCGACATGAGTTTAAATTTTTATTTTTAACTTCACTTGTCCTAGGTTGTGGACAGAACTGCCCTGTTGACTTGTTGAGCCTTCAGAGCAGCTCGAGCCCGGGCCTTGACCACACAGGAGCAGAGGAGGGGTCAGGGACCCAAACTCTGCCCAATAAGCATCCTGATTATCAGGGGGTGGGCACAGCTTTTCCAGAACAGGGGCACAGTGCTTCAGAAGGAGGCTCTGCACGTGGTCAGCTCCAATTCGGTCAACGTTGCTTAGCACAGGGCCAGCCAGGACTCTTCGGATCTGCTCCCCCTCCTGCTGCAGCTGTGGTAGAATCAGAGTTTTCACCACATCATGTCCCAGCTCGGCCAGGCCTGCAATGGAGCTGTAATGTGTGGTCCACGGAGTCCTCTCATCCACCCAGCTCTTGGTGAAGGTCTTGGTGACCCGGGACAGGATGTTGTTAGTGGTGGTGCTGAAACGCTTGCAGATCTGGGCCACCAGGTGGGCAGAAAAGTCCCGGAGTGCCCAGTGATTGTCCACATCTGGCCTCAGACACAACTGTCTGCACACAACGCAGGTCATCACAGCTGGAATCAACTCATGCAGGTATTTTTCTAGGTACAGCGCAGGGTTGTCCATCAGTTCCTTCACCATGCGCATCAAGTAGATGAGCAGGGCCAGGTTGTTCTGCACCACGTTCACACGGACCCCCTCTGAGATGAAGATGCTGAATCATGGCAGCATCTGATAGAGCCCTGGGTCTGTTGCGATGCTCTGAAGGGCTTCCACCCTCTTGGCTTCACATGACCCCACACAGGCTTCAGTGATCACCTTGTAGTACAGTTGCTGCTCCACAGACAACTCATGGCAGTGGGAAGTGGGAGACGTGCAGTGTCAGTCGTGTGTTGTCAGTGTTGCCAGTGGAAGGTGTCACAGGAGTGGGTGGCAGGTGAATAAACTGGAATTTTCACTGGGATGAGGCCTGTGGAAGCTGAGCTGTCACTGTGGAGTATGAAGCACCTGGGACCTCAGGGTGTCTTGTGGTTGTGGGAGTGGGAGGAATCATAGTAAGAAGGGGCAGCAGGAACGAAGGGTTTCACAAACAGTTGTCACTCATGCGGGCCTGGACTTTCCACATGGAGTGAGGCCAGCGGAGGCTTGGGTGTCAGCCCTGTGTACGTGCCAGGAGACTTGCTTGTCCCACTGAGATGTGCAGTGGCAGCTGAGGGGAGAGGCCAAGAGGATTGTGGGAGTGGAAAGCCGGGTGTCCTGGCAGAGGTGGGACAATGAAATCCCTGGGGCAGCGAGCAGTGGAGTGAGAGCATCCCAGCTCTGGAGGGTCCCACCACAGTGCTGGCCTTTCAGTCCCTGGGTACCTAGTTTGATCCTGGGCAGAAGACCATTCAGGCAGCTACAGTGGATGTGGGCATTAGGGGGCGTGGGGTGTCTCGCTGCCACGTAGGTATTGGAATGTAGGGTTCAGAATACCATATCAGCAGGGGGAGACATGAAGGTCTCAGGGCGGCTAAGGACATTGAGAACTTGGTGTGGTCTATGAGGGTGTGTGCAGGAAGTGTCATCTTGGGCCACAGCAGTGTGAGAGCAGAATGTGGCCGAGGGCGCCGAGTGGACTGGGCTGGGGGTTTCTGAGGTGACCCACTGGAATAGAGGGTTTCAAAATCTGCTTGTTGCCATGGACGGTTTGGCTCAGTGGATAGAGCATCAGCCTGTGGACTGAAGGGTCCCAGGTTTGATTCCGGTCAAGGGCACATGCCCGGGTTGAGGGCTCGGTCCCCAGTGGGGGGTGTGCAGGAGGCAGCTGATCAATGACTCTCTCACATCATTGATGCTTCTATCTCTCCCTCCCTCTCTCAAATGAATTAAAAAAATAAAGAAAAGAAATATCTTTAAAACAAGAAAGAAAGGCTGCTTGTCGCACAGATGTGCGTGCGCAGTGGGAACCCTGCATATGTGGCCTGGAAGGCAGCAGCTGGTGCTGCAGAAGACCCCAGAAAAACCAAGCGACACTTTGAAGAAGTGGAAAGGCACTGTTTGAATTACACCGGTGGACTCCAGGAAATAGTTTCCAGATCAGAGTGAAGTAGCATGTGGAAGGCTTCACTTTTTATAATCTTCAGGGTCTTTGTTCTGCAGATATGCCCCCTCCCCCCCTTCATGGCCCTGCAGGAAGACCCCCGGTGTTGATGATCTGTCCTGGCGCCAGTGATAATGGCTCCCCACCTCCCCCAGGGAAGTTCATTCTTCCTGACATGCCTTACAAGACCAGTTTCCTCCTCACTGGCATGCGGTGTGACCTGCGGGATCTGGGGTGGCTCTGCAGAGCTTGTTATTGGGGAGCCTAGAATGTCATACAGGATCGTGTCCAGTAGGACCTCTCGGGTGGCACTTTGGATTGTGGCCTTTGCTAGCTCCGCAGTTGTGACCGAGCAGTGTGGCCAGGGCAGCCTGGGTGTCACAGCAGTGTGTGAGCAGCGGGGGACGTGGAGTGTGACACTGGAGTGTGGGCAGTGGCAGGTCTGAAGGTGTCACTGAAACAGAAATTTTAGGGGTGAAATAGGATAGGTTTAGGTGAGTTTAGAAATTAAGGGGACCATGGAGGAAGCACAGGGCTGCAGAGCAGCAGAAGGTGCATTCTATGGAAATAGAATGAGGATCTGGGAACAGCGGAAGGTCTATATTTACAAAATAAAGGGAAGGAAGCCCCACATCCAGAAGGAAGAGAAGGAAGCCCAGAGGGAATAGGAAAACAATAAGGATGGCAGGGAGAGGAACTCACATGTCCCCTGTGAGGCTGGACCAGTTGAGTCCAGGAGTTGCTATAGTAACCAGTCCAAGGGAATAGTGACCAATCAGGAGGGTCATCAAGGCACCAGAAAGGAGCTCAGTGGGACCCTTTCCCCCTCCCCACGTGGGAGTCTGTACTTGTTCTTCAATAAATCTCCACCTTTGCTCTACCACCTTCCTTCCGTGGATTCATCCTTTGATTCCCACGGAGAGAGCCCGGGAACCAGTCTGCCCAGGGGAACACCGCATGTCCAGTCCAAAACTCCCACCTCATCACAGTTGTGAGTGGGCAGTGAGGCCCCTGTGTGGTCGCCAGGGGCATGGCCCAGGGCGATGGTGGCTCCGCTGGAATGTGGGGTGCATGGCAGGAGCCTGGGGTTGCCCATTGGAGAGTGTGCAGTGGGAGAGGGCGTGGGGTGTGAGCTCAGGTGGGGGCCCAGGGCAGAGGGGCCCGGAGGCGGGCTGCATCTCTTGGGGCTCCCAAGTGCCGCTCCCACCACATTTGGGGATACCACCCTGAGCTCTCGCCATGGCCTCTGAGCTGGGAGGCTAAGCGCCCTCAGGCCTGGTTAGTCATGAGTGGGAGGCCCTGGCCGGTTTGGCTCAGGGGAGTGGGAGGCCCTGGCCGGTTTGGCTCAGGGGAGTAGCGGTGCTGTCAGCTTTCTACCCCAGAGATGGCCTCCCCGCCCCCCCACCAGCCCCCATGCCTGGGGCCGCACCCCGGGTGCCCCAGGGTCTTGTTCCAGAGGAATTTCCCAGCAATCCACCCCAGCCCTGGGATGTTCTTCAGGGACTGTGCTGACCATTGCAGGCACTGCCAGCCCCTCCTGCCATCCTGATACTTCCTCCAACCCCACCCCCCACCCCACTTCCCACCCTGGTGAGTGTCCCTGCTTGGCCTCCCGGGTCCCCTGCTGTGGAATGTGGCATTTATGAAACTGGCGCGGAAGTGACCATTAGACACTGTGAGGTTCAGGAAAGAGCCTTTATTTAAGCAGCACTGCTGGTTCTGAGGCCTCTAAGATCCAGATCCTGAACTGCCTGGACAGTGAGATTTCTCTCTCTACACTGGAAGCGTTAAAGAGAATAAAACAGGGCAGAGAAAGACTTATTGTGCTTAGTGGAGATCCTGCAGAAAGCTTGCAGCCTTGAGCACAGCACAGCTCAGATAACCAGAAGACACCTGGCATGGGAGGAACCAAGGACGGACCAGACACCCACGTCAGCAGAGCGGCTTGCAGGACCAGATAATTAAGAGGGGGCAGTGACTTAATTATAGGCTCTCAGGAGTGTGCATGAGGTTACTGGCACAGATTCAGATTGCTAGCCCCCACCTCCCAAAAAATGTCTTTTTCCTCATCACCCCCAGACCAGTGCCCCCAGTCAGGAAAACGTGTCGCCTGACTTGCAGAGGGCACCCCTCGGTTAGAGGGTGTCTCTTACCCATCTGGCCAGGTGGAAGCCCCAGCGCTTCTCTGGGGACCCAGTGCCCAGAAACAAGGGGAACTGAACACTTTCCCTGCTGAGGAGGGAGGTACCCCCACCTGCTAACAGAACCCCACAGCCCCCCACAAAAGGCCCCGGGCTGCCCCTCCCCTTCTACCCTCCCTAGGGGACTCCTTCCTTTCCCGTTGGGGAGGGCACCCCCTCTCGTGCTACCCAGGGAATCCCACTCACTAGGAGGTGCCCTCCTGCTCCTTTGCAAGCTCAGAATGTGTGTGTGTGGGGGGAGGGGACAGTTAAATGGCTCAGCGAGAGATCTGGTCCCAGGGAGGGGGTGGGGTGCAGGGGGAGCACCAGCTCAGAGTGGGGCAAAGGGCTGAGGGGCCTGGAGGCCAGGCAGGACTCTTAGGGGTCCCAGATGCCGCCTCCTTTATCTTCCACCCTGAATGCGCCCCATCTCTGCTGACCTGGCAACTCAGCAGAGTCGGGCCTGGTTAGGGCTTGGATGGGAGCCAGCCGGGGAGTATGGAGTGCTGTAGGCTTTTCTGCCCCAGAGATGCCAGCCTGCCCGCTCCCCAAGCTGAACAGGCACCTGCTGCTCCTCCGGGCAAGTCCATCAGCTCAACAGGGCCTCCTGCTGGCAGGTCCTCATCGCACCTGCTGTTCCTGGGGCCCCATGTTCTGAGATGTCACATCCTTGACTCCATTTCAAGGATCAGATGCATTTCGCGCTCCGATTCTTGCTACGTTCATGTTGTGCACGAGCAGGACTCCCTCACTCAGAGAGGAAATGTTCCCGTGGGGACTGCCTGCTGGTGACATCAGGCAGATCCATCAAGCCCAGGCCTGAGTCCAGGACATGCTGAGAGGTGCTGTGGCCTGAGGTGTCCAATCCGGATGCTGTGATGCAAACCCAGGCGGAGTGACTGCATTACCAATGTGCTGTCAGCATTGTCACAACAGCAGGGCCATGTGCCACCATGTCAACAGGAAATGCTAAGGATAAACCTGAGGAAGTTGACAGTGAAAAGTATAAAACGTTACAAGAGAATGAACCTGAGTAGACGTCCTAGTTCACAGTCCCAACTCCCAGTGTCTCTGAGGTGACTGTTTCCCAAACGGAATGAGCACCCTCCCAGGTCTTCAGGAAAACATGCTTCCCGGAGGAAGGAGGGGAGATTTCAGCAAAGCGAGGGGACCTGTGAGGAAAGACACGAATGGAGCAACAGCCTGGAATAACCCTTCTGTGTGTCAGGAGAACTGCCTGCGCCTGCGAAGGGGCAGGAGGGAGGTTTAGCACAGGAACCTTGTCCTTGTGAAGCAGGAGGAGCTGATGGAGTCTACAAGGAGAGAGGGTGGGAGGCAGCCCCGAGGCTGACAGGCAGGTGAGTACGGGCCTGGCCTGGGCTGTGACCTGCATGTGCCCCTGGGGAACAGGCAGGTGGGTGTCATCTGACCTCCCAAGTAGCTGTGAGACCTGCCAGTGAACAAACGGGGCCCCATGGGATCTCAGGCTCCTGCCTGTGTCTCCAGGGCTTCCAAATGCTTGTCAGACCTGGATAGAAAGTCTATCCATACACCTTCCCCCCAGTAACAGCGTCTTCCAGGGCCTCCTCAGCCTGTGCTGAGACCATGTGCCATGCCCTGTGGGAGCCGGCGCTGAGACTGAGCTTGTGGGGGAGGGGGGAGGGGGAGGGAGGACGGCAGGTCTGCAGTGACGCTTGTGTTCCTGACCTTTTTCTTCCTTGTGACTGTGACCCTGAAGGTCTCTGTGGGACCCAGAGCCCAGGCTTCCCTCTGCCCCACAAGGAGTCAGAGATTGTCCCACAGAGCAGGACCCTGGAAAGGGCCAGAGAAGGCAGACAGCTGAGCAGAGATTGGGATCAAGAGCTACGGATGACTTAGGGTCACCCAAGAAACACAACCAATGGGATGGATCGCTATTTTATATTTAGCTCTATTTTTCTCACCTCTATCTTACCATCTTTCTCTCTCTCTCTCTCTCTCTCTCTCCATTTTTAAGAATTTTACAAAAATTGTTTCCCATGACTTTAAAACCCGGCAAGGTTAAATGTGCAGTAGCGTATGGCAGGCCACCGACAGAGAGAAGAACGGCAACATGTGACCATTTCGTCTGCGGGCAACCTGCTGGCGAATTCCCGCACTGGAGAGGTCAGTTGTTGAGCTATCAGGTACGCTGCTGACTTTCTAATTCCCACCGACACGCATGGAGATCTCTGCGCGTCAATCTAATTATTTAATTATTAAGTGATATAAGCAGACACACTAGAGCAGCGGTTCTCAACCTGGGGGTCACGACCCCTTTGGCGGTCGAACGACCCTTTCACAGGGGTCGCCTAAGACCATCCTGCATATCAGATATTTACATAACAATTCATAACAGTTATGAAGTGGCAACGAAAATAATTTTATGGTTGGGTCACAACATGAGGAACTGTATTTAAAGGGCCAGAAGGTTGAGAACCACTGCACTAGAGTAAAGCTTTAACAACAATCTGAGAGCATGGGCTGCCTCCGCTCCCACAGGGCAGGCGCTGTCATAGCACCTGGGGCTCTGGCTGTGGGGGTGGGGGGGGCGCCTGTGCTGAGCTTCAGGGCTAAGGGCAGCTTCCAGGTGTCTCCCTGTGTCCTGCGGTCCCCTCACCTTGTGACCTCCCACATGACCCAGGTGGCTCTCCCCGATGCACATGCTCATGCAGCGCCACCCAGCACCACCCTCCTGCAGGGTGGGCCCTGCCCTCTGCCCTCTGCAGGGGCCCTGCAGCGCTCCCCGCTCACCAGCCTCTGTCATGGGCTGTGACCCAGGAACCAATGCCCACAAAATACACACCCTCTGGGGATGCAGATCCTGGTTCTGGTCTCCATGTCACCTACAGCAGATGCTCCTACTTACAGCTTATGGATGAAACTGCACAGCACGGACCGCAAACCAAAGGTCCACGCAAAATGCCGGTGCCCCTAATGGGTACCAAGTTGGACTGACTGTTACTGTCTTAAAATTCTTATATGGAGCGAGGACGGGGAAATGAGTCTCTAGCTCATCTTTTTACTGCTTTCTCACCCCAACCTCACACAGGTGGCCTCAGCGCTTGCTTCTCAGAGTGTATTCAGATCTGGGGGCTCTCACACCATTGTCTCTCCTTTTTGAAATCCCATCTCATTTCCCCGTTTCCTGCATCTCTGCTCTGTGTGTTCTGACCTCTCAAGTGAACTGAACTGTGGACAAGGGGAGAGGGAGCAGCAAGCCCTGCTTCCCACTTTCACTTGTATTTTTGTGTCTTGCTTCCAGGCTGTGCTGACTCCGACAGCGGTTGCTTCCTGGGCTCAAGAGCGAGAGCATGTGCCAGAGAGGAGGCAGCAGCACAAAGATGAGCAATGGCCTGGCAACAACAGCAGCCAAGCAGCAGCCATAGAAACTGGGACCTGGAAGGTCTGCTCGCAGCCATCCAAGATGGAGCTGCGGCTTCACGTCAGGCAGAAATGCTTCCCAAGACTCTCCGAGGTCCTGCCTCCAAAAAGGCTGCACATTAGGGCCCGACCTGGGGAGACCTCGGTGATGTTCCACGTCAGTGAAGGGTGAAGACAGCTTTCCCCCTCCAGCTGGTCCCTGCACTCTGTGGTCACTCCTGCGCCCAACCTGTGACCACTCTGCGGCCAGAAGGCTCTTCCAGCATCTCTGCTTTGAGGAGCTGGCACATCTCTCACTGCTTGTCCTCAGCCTGGTGACCTCCCACAGGCAGACACTTTATGTTCTGGGCAGATTCTTCCTGGACCATCTATGGAATTGTCAATGGGAGGCTGACGCCAAAGCTCAGGAGTTAAGAGACTAATGGAATCTGACCACAGGGATCCCGGATAATCCAATGTCAGGTCTTTGTGAACCAAAAACAACAGCTGACTCCTGTGCCCTGTCTGCACGCCCCCTGCCTGTTGCTGGTTCTCGCTATGGCCTTCTGTGGCCACAGGCGGTAGGGTGTCCTCTGGTTTCCTGTGCTCCCTGAAGGAGTCACCCTGACGCCCGCGGACCCCTGTTCTCAGTATGTGCGTGCTGCTGACCTCATCGCTGTGTCAGCATTGTAATGCATGGGGCTCTATCCAGTGAAGGAGAAATCTGGGACAGTTAAGGAGGGCAACGTGTATAGCTCTGACCTCATCATTTATAACTCAGCCAGGGCACCTGCCTTAGGCCTGTCAGTTCCCTAGAAATTTCTGGAAGTGAAAGATGAAGGCTGCATAACATGAATTGGGAATCAAATATGACAGTTTAGTAAATGTAACAAATTTTAAGGAAACAAAAAATAAATGAATGGGATCTGCTGTGGGGGTGAATAAGCGCGTTTGTGTGTGTGTGTGTGTGTGTGTGTGTGTGTGTATTTAAATATATTTATTTATTTATTATAGAGAATAAGGGAGAGGGACAGAGAGTTAGAAACATCAATGAGAGAGAAACATCAATCAGCTGCCTCCTACACGCACACCACTGGGGATATGCCCGCAACCAAGGCACATGCCCTTGGCTGGAATCAAACCTGGGACCCTCCAGTCCCCAGGCTGACGCTCTATCCACTGAGCCAAACTGGTTAGGGCGAGTGTGTTTGTTTTAATATCATCTTTTTGGAGTGACCTTGGTGGAAGGGGGTGGAAGGGTGCATGTTTTCCCTCCCCCTGAAATATCAACAAGTTAAGAATATATAATTCCATAAAGAAATCCCTGCTCAACACAGAGGCATGACTGAGAGACCTGCACACTGAAACGTCTAAAGGTGGGCTCCCAGGAATGAATGGGGAGATGAGAACAGAGAAAAACACAGGTGGCCCACAGACCTGTGGGGAACTAGTGGGGGGCTCAGCTGGGAGAGGGGAGGAAACTGGCAGCAGCAGGAAATTCCTTTGGTGGTGGTGGTGGGGGACGTCCCAGCAGGGCGAGCTGCAAGCAGCGAGAGAGTGACAGTGTCTGAGTGGGCAGACGCCTGGCAGAGCACGGGGTTCTCCCATGCAGCTCACACTGTGGAGCTGGGAGGTGGGTCTCAGACAAAGAAACGAAACCACAGAGCCTGGCTGCTGCCTGAGCTCCCAAAACTCCTCTCCCATTACCTGGGAGTCAGCTGAGGAGCATATGATCTGTAAACCAAGAGCTGCTGCGGTAGAATCCTGTTTTCCTCTGTGACTGATCCCCGAGAGGGGTGCTTGGGGTGGGACCCCATGGAGGTCAGGGGTCGCCATTAAGGTGAGGGCAAAACAAACCAGGCGGCACAGATGAACTTTTAGGGAAGCTGAGTCTTTTCAGCACTGGGAGACCACAGAGGTAAAAATCTTGCGATTCAATGCATCTCCTGGGAAACAGCAGAAAGAGCTCTTCAGAAATAAGTGCATAAGGAAACGAGGACAGCAAACACCAAAAAGAACCGCAGTAACGAAGATGACCAGAAAGAAAATGGAAAATATCCAGTGAGCAGGGTGGAACACCTGGGAACATGGGATATAAATGAGGAGGGCAATGTGCATAGCTCGTTGAGAGGCAATTCAGTGCAGAGAGGCAATTCAGCGCACTTAAGAAACAAATCAATGAACAAAACAAGGACATTGAAACTTTAAAAAAAGAAATAATCAAAAATCCTGGAAATGAAGCATGTAATTGAGATTAAGAGTGAACTAGTGAGCCATAGCGGTCAGACAAGAAGAAGAAATAAAAGGCATGTATATTGGAAAAGAAGAATTAAAACAGTCATTATTCTCACATGACATGATATTGTACATAGAAAGACTCCATCAAAAAAGTACTAGACTGAATAAATGAGTTCAGCAATGTAGCAGGATATAAAATTAACACCCAGAAATCTATAGATTTTTTCAACAACGATAATGAGCTAAAAAAAAAAAAAGAAACTAAAAACACAATCCCATTTATCATTGCACCAAAAAAATTAAGATACCTAGGAATAAACTTAACTAAGGAGGTGAAAGACCAGTACTCGGAAAACTACAGGACATTGAAAAAAGAGAGAGAGGAAGACATAAACAAATGGAAGAATATACCATGTTCATGGACTGGTAGAATCAGCATCATTAAAATATCTATACTACCCAAAGCAATTTATAGATTCAATGCAATCCCCATTAAAATAACAATGGCATATTTCACAGACCTAGAACAAATGCTCCAAAAATTCATATGGAATAAAATAATTTCTCAAATAGCCACAGCAATCCTGAGAAAGAAGAAGAAAGTTGAAGGGATCACAATACCAGATATCAAACTATATTACCAAGCTACAGTTCTCAAAACTGCCTGGTGCTGGCACAAGAACAGACATATAGACCAATGGAACAGAACAGAGAATCCAGAAATACACCCAAGCTATTATGCTCAATTAATATTTGACAGATGTTACAATGAAATCAAGAACAAACAATGCAATCAAGACAGTCTCTTCAATAAATGGTGCTGGGAAAACTGGACAGATACATGCAAAAAAAATGAAACTAGACCACTAATTTACACCATACACAAAAACAAACTCAAAATGGCTAAAGGACTTCAATGTAAGATGAGAAACAATAAAAATCTTAGAAGAATAGGCAGCAAAATCTCAGGCATATGTCATAGCCATATGTTTACCAATACAGCTCCTAGGGCAAAGGAAACTAAGAAGAAAATCAACAAATGGGACTACATCAGAATAAAAAGCTTCTGCACAGCAAAAGAAACCATCCACAAAACAATAAGAAAGCCCACTGCATGGGAGAACATATTTGCCAATGTTATATCCGATAAGAACCTAATCGCCAAAATTTACAGGGAACTCATACAACTTAAAAAACAGAAGATAAACAATCCAATAAAAAAAAATGGGCAAAGGACTTAAATAGACACTTTTCGAAAGAGAACATACAGAAGGCCGAGAGACATATGAAAAATGCTCAAAGTCACTAATCATCCGAGATGCAAATCAAAACATCAATGAGATACCATCTCACACCTGTCAGAATGGTCATCATCAATAAATCAACAAACGACAAGTGCTGGTGAGGATGTGGAGAAAAAGGAACCCTTGTGCACTGCTGGTGGGAATGCAGACTAGAACAGCCACTGTGGAAAACAGTATGGAGTTTCCTCAAAAAATTAAAAATGGAACTCCCATTTGACCCAGTGATCCCACTTCTAGAAATATATCCCAAAAAATCAGAAAGGACATATGTTCACAGCAGCACAATTTAACATAGCTAAGATTTGGAAACAGCCTAAGTGCCCATCAGCAGATGAGTGGATTAGAAAACTGTGGTACATCTACACAATGGAATACTACGCTGCTATAAAACAGAAGGAACTTTTAGCATTTGCAACAGCATGGAGGGACATGAAGAGCATTATGCTAAGCAAAATAAACCAGTCACAGAAAGATAAATATCACATGATATCACTAATTTGTGGAATATAATGAACAACATAAACTGATGGACAAAAATAGATCCAGAGACAGGGGACAGACCACCAAACCTCAGAGGGAAAGGGGGTGAGGGGGGAGATAAGAGCTCAACTAAATCAGGAAGAATTAGAAAATCTAAATTGACCAATCAGCAGCGAGGAAATTGAAACAACCATAAAAACCTCCCAAAAAGCCAAAGTCCGGGACCAGATGGCTTCCCCAGTGAATTCCACCAAGCGTTAAAGGAACATTTAAAGCCTGTGCTTCTCAACTCTTCCAGAAAATTGAAGAAGAGGCGACACTTCCTATGAGGCCAACATAACCCTGATACCAGAACCTGGCAAAGAAAGAAAACTACGGACCATTATCTGTGATGAATACAGATGCAAAAACCCTAAACAAAGTACCAGCAAATCAAACACAGCAGTACATCCAAAAAACAGTACATTACTATCAAGTAGGGTTCTTTTCAGGGGCAAATCAGTCAATGAACTACACAAAATTAACAACAGAAAAGGTAAAAATCATATGATCCTATCGATAGATGCAGAAAAACCATTTGTCAAGATACAACA
This sequence comes from Myotis yumanensis, assembly GCF_028538775.1. Classification (NCBI taxonomy): domain Eukaryota; kingdom Metazoa; phylum Chordata; class Mammalia; order Chiroptera; family Vespertilionidae; genus Myotis; species Myotis yumanensis. The sequence continues at coordinate 15,016 of NW_027223832.1, forward strand.
CCCACTTGAATGGCGGCCAGTGCGCCTGCCTGTAAGCAGGTTGCCTCCGCGTGAGCGGCCCTGAGTGCCGCCGCCGCCGCCATTGCCGCCGAAGCATCCAGATCCTCGGTTTGTAGCCACCCAGCCTCTGTTGACACTCGGTACCGGCCTGGGCTGCGTGACTATCTTCGAGGTGAGGATCTGGATGTGGAGGGGACGGCCATCCAAAGGGACGCCGTTGTACTGCTTCCTGGCTTCCAGGGCGTCTGCCTTGCGCTCAAAGTGCACGTGGGCTGTTCCCAGGCTGCGGCCAGAGCGGTCGTAATGGACAGCGGCGTGCTTCAGAGGCCCGAACTCCGCAAACAGCTGCTGGATGTCCGCGTCGGACACTCCGAAGTCCAGGTTGGACAGCAGCAGCTTCCCCCCGGTCATCAGGCCGGCGCCCCTGCCGAAGGCCCTGCGGAAGCGGTCGTGGTGCCACTGGTCGGGAAGCTGTCTCGGCCTGCTGTAGGGCGCCGGCCGGTTCCTGCCTCGGCCGAGGGCCGCCCTGTTCCGGAAGGGCCCGCCGCCCCAGCTCTCGGGGGCGGGGGCGGGGGCGGCGGCGGCGGCGGCCTGCGCTCCGCCACCGCGGGGGCCTCCCTGGGAGCCGGCCCTGCCTCGGTCCCTGCCCCCGCCGCGGCCTCCCTGGGAGCCGGCCCGGCCTCGGTCCCAGCCTGGGTCCCCGCCTCGGTCCCCGCCCCCGGCCCCGCCGCGGCCGCGGCCGCGGCCCCGGCCATGGCCGTCCCGCTGGCTCCGGTCCAGCCGAATGATGTCGTCCAGTGACATGTGGATTTTGTCGGCCATGGCGGGCCCCGAATCAGCCTCGGATCGAGCCCGTGCGGAGGCACGCCGGTCCTTCACTTCCTTCCCGCGCGGCGCCGGGGCTCTCCCAGAGCTTGGGGTCCAGGCCCAGGGGTTCCCAAGGGTGTGGACGGGTCGGTGAAGAAGAAATGACACCGAGACAGCGTTCAGTGGATCAGCAGCCCAGCCAGGCTCTAGCCAGGTGCTCTCGCGGCTTCTATGTCCCGGGACCGGGTCTTGGCGAGACCTCTCTCCTGAAAGCTCCCTTGGAGAACGAGGACGACGACCACGACCACAAGCCTAGGGCTGAGAAGCTCTGCAAAGAAGGCCCTGCGTTCTTTTATAGCCCCAGAGCTGGTGGGAGGAGCCAAATCAGCTGCCCGCTCGACCAATCAGCCGCCCCCAGGACCGACGTCACCGGTTGGGCCTCAAGTTGAGGAGAGGAGGCTTGCATTGGCGCTGCAGGACCAGGAGAGGGCGCCACTGGCCCGCACAAGCGACTCACGGGGCTTGGGGGAGGACTTGGGAGACAGGGCAGGTGCCCAAGGAGGCCTGCAGGGCTCTGTCTCCACGCCTTGCGGGACGGCATCGCCGTTTTTTCTCGGTGGAAGAGGGGACAATACATACTTAGACAGGCTCCCGTGGACCCAGGACGGGCCAAAAGGAAACAAAGCCACGGAAAATCTCCTAGGCGTGCCTCACTCGGCAGATATCTTGTTAGCGGGATCTTGTGCTCCCGTGTGTGTGTGTGTGTGTGTGTGTGTGTGTGTCGGGGGACGCGGGGGGAGGGGGGATTGGAGGCGGGAGGGATAGGTGTGTGGGTGTGGGTGTGGGTGTGGGAGTTTGTGTGTGCGTCTGTGCGTGTACATCCGCAGTCACGCACGGACACTCCTTGCTTTGAACGGTCCGTCGCCATCCATGAACACCCTTCAGTCCCTGCCTTCTCAAAGACAACGCCCCCTGCACGTCCTTCCCGCCTCGGGTCGAGCCAGAAATGGGGAAGTCCAGTCACCTGTCTGTGCTTTCCCCACAGGCGTTTGCAGGAGGGGGGCTTGCATTGACGCTTCTCGACCAGCAGAGGGCGGGGCGGGCTCTTCGGCCCCTGCCCCAGTCCACCCAAATTCTGTAATCCACAGCCAAAGATGACGTCCTGGCCTGTCCACATGATCGACACCGCGCCCACGCCCGCTGCTCCCCCCCCCCCCCCCCCCGCCCCTAACCCCCACTCCCAACCCCGCTCACTCTGTGGATGGACGGTCAGGCCCCCTCCCAGAGACCAAGTCCAGGCCTGGCCACCTGGGCTTGCCAAAGCCTCAGAAATTGGAAAGGCGGGATCAACCTTTTTTTTTCTGAGGAGGGTATTTTGTTGTTGTTGTTTTATCGGAGGGAACGAGTTATTTTGTTTGTTTGTTTGTTTGTTTATCCCACAGCTTTTCGGGTGATTATGGTCAAGGTGAAAACAGCAACCGGTAAAATGAATCCCGAAAATGACTCGGCACAAAACAGGTCTTTTTCAGAGTTCTTGAATAAAATACAAGTTAACGAAAAATCTTTCCAGGAGTTTTAAATCCTATTTCCAAACAGAAGAAACAACTCCATCATTGGCCCCAGGTCCCCGGCCGTCCTCGCGCACACTGACTTGCTGGAGCTTTAGCTGGTGTCCATCATCGCATCGTCATCGTCCAGCAGGGCGTCCAAGTCCTCGGCGTCCTTCATCGCGCTGTCAGCGTCCAGCTGGGAGTCCAACTCCACGGTGTCCCTCATGGAGCTGTAAGCGTGCTTCTGGGCGTCCAACTTTTTGGTGTCCCTCATGGCATGGTAAGCGCCCAGGTGGGCGTCCATCCTTTTGGTGTCCCTCATCGAGTTGTAAGCGCCCTTTTGGGCGTCCAACTGCTGGGTGCCCCTCATCGCGCTGTAAGCGTCCTGCTTGGCGTCCAACCGCTTGGGGCCCCTCATCGAGTTGTAAGCGTCCAGCTGGGAGTCCAACTCCTCCGCCGAGATCTGTGGCTCTGAATGGCGGCCAGTGCGCCTGCCTGTACGCAGGTTGCCTCCGCGGGAGCGGCCCTGAGTGCCGCCGCCGCCGCCGCCGCCGCCGCCGCCGCCGCCGCCGAAGCCTCCAGATCCTCGGTTTGTAGCCACCCAGCCTCTGTTGACACTCGGTACCGGCCTGGGCTGCGTGACTATCTTCGAGGTGAGGATCTGGATGTGGAGGGGACGGCCATCCAAAGGGACGCCGTTGTACTGCTTCCTGGCTTCCAGGGCGTCTGCCTTGCGCTCAAAGTGCACGTGGGCTGTTCCCAGGCTGCGGCCAGAGCGGTCGTAATGGACAGCGGCGTGCTTCAGAGGCCCGAACTCCGCAAACAGCTGCTGGATGTCCGCGTCGGACACTCCGAAGTCCAGGTTGGACAGCAGCAGCTTCCCCCCGGTCATCAGGCCGGCGCCCCTGCCGAAGGCCCTGCGGAAGCGGTCGTGGTGCCACTGGTCGGGAAGCTGTCTCGGCCTGCTGTAGGGCGCCGGCCGGTTCCTGCCTCGGCCGAGGGCCGCCCTGTTCCGGAACGGCCCGCCGCCCCAGCTCTCGGGGGCGGGGGCGGGGGCGGCGGGCGGCGGCGGCCTGCGCTCCGCCACCGCGGGGGCCTCCCTGGGAGCCGGCCCTGCCTCGGTCCCTGCCCCCGCCGCGGCCTCCCTGGGAGCCGGCCCGGCCTCGGTCCCAGCCTGGGTCCCCGCCTCGGTCCCCGCCCCCGGCCCCGCCGCGGCCGCGGCCGCGGCCCCGGCCATGGCCGTCCCGCTGGCTCCGGTCCAGCCGAATGATGTCGTCCAGTGACATGTGGATTTTGTCGGCCATGGCGGGCCCCGAATCAGCCTCGGATCGAGCCCGTGCGGAGGCACGCCGGTCCTTCACTTCCTTCCCGCGCGGCGCCGGGGCTCTCCCAGAGCTTGGGGTCCAGGCCCAGGGGTTCCCAAGGGTGTGGACGGGTCGGTGAAGAAGAAATGACACCGAGACAGCGTTCAGTGGATCAGCAGCCCAGCCAGGCTCTAGCCAGGTGCTCTCGCGGCTTCTATGTCCCGGGACCGGGTCTTGGCGAGACCTCTCTCCTGAAAGCTCCCTTGGAGAACGAGGACGACGACCACGACCACAAGCCTAGGGCTGAGAAGCTCTGCAAAGAAGGCCCTGCGTTCTTTTATAGCCCCAGAGCTGGTGGGAGGAGCCAAATCAGCTGCCCGCTCGACCAATCAGCCGCCCCCAGGACCGACGTCACCGGTTGGGCCTCAAGTTGAGGAGAGGAGGCTTGCATTGGCGCTGCAGGACCAGGAGAGGGCGCCACTGGCCCGCACAAGCGACTCACGGGGCTTGGGGGAGGACTTGGGAGACAGGGCAGGTGCCCAAGGAGGCCTGCAGGGCTCTGTCTCCACGCCTTGCGGGACGGCATCGCCGTTTTTTCTCGGTGGAAGAGGGGACAATACATACTTAGACAGGCTCCCGTGGACCCAGGACGGGCCAAAAGGAAACAAAGCCACGGAAAATCTCCTAGGCGTGCCTCACTCGGCAGATATCTTGTTAGCGGGATCTTGTGCTCCCGTGTGTGTGTGTGTGTGTGTGTGTGTGTGTGTGTGTCGGGGGACGCGGGGGGAGGGGGGATTGGAGGCGGGAGGGATAGGTGTGTGGGTGTGGGTGTGGGTGTGGGAGTTTGTGTGTGCGTCTGTGCGTGTACATCCGCAGTCACGCACGGACACTCCTTGCTTTGAACGGTCCGTCGCCATCCATGAACACCCTTCAGTCCCTGCCTTCTCAAAGACAACGCCCCCTGCACGTCCTTCCCGCCTCGGGTCGAGCCAGAAATGGGGAAGTCCAGTCACCTGTCTGTGCTTTCCCCACAGGCGTTTGCAGGAGGGGGGCTTGCATTGACGCTTCTCGACCAGCAGAGGGCGGGGCGGGCTCTTCGGCCCCTGCCCCAGTCCACCCAAATTCTGTAATCCACAGCCAAAGATGACGTCCTGGCCTGTCCACATGATCGACACCGCGCCCACGCCCGCTGCTCCCCCCCCCCCCCCCCGCCCCTAACCCCCACTCCCAACCCCGCTCACTCTGTGGATGGACGGTCAGGCCCCCTCCCAGAGACCAAGTCCAGGCCTGGCCACCTGGGCTTGCCAAAGCCTCAGAAATTGGAAAGGCGGGATCAACCTTTTTTTTCTGAGGAGGGTATTTTGTTGTTGTTGTTTTATCGGAGGGAACGAGTTATTTTGTTTGTTTGTTTGTTTGTTTATCCCACAGCTTTTCGGGTGATTATGGTCAAGGTGAAAACAGCAACCGGTAAAATGAATCCCGAAAATGACTCGGCACAAAACAGGTCTTTTTCAGAGTTCTTGAATAAAATACAAGTTAACGAAAAATCTTTCCAGGAGTTTTAAATCCTATTTCCAAACAGAAGAAACAACTCCATCATTGGCCCCAGGTCCCCGGCCGTCCTCGCGCACACTGACTTGCTGGAGCTTTAGCTGGTGTCCATCATCGCATCGTCATCGTCCAGCAGGGCGTCCAAGTCCTCGGCGTCCTTCATCGCGCTGTCAGCGTCCAGCTGGGAGTCCAACTCCACGGTGTCCCTCATGGAGCTGTAAGCGTGCTTCTGGGCGTCCAACTTTTTGGTGTCCCTCATGGCATGGTAAGCGCCCAGGTGGGCGTCCATCCTTTTGGTGTCCCTCATCGAGTTGTAAGCGCCCTTTTGGGCGTCCAACTGCTGGGTGCCCCTCATCGCGCTGTAAGCGTCCTGCTTGGCGTCCAACCGCTTGGGGCCCCTCATCGAGTTGTAAGCGTCCAGCTGGGAGTCCAACTCCTCCGCCGAGATCTGTGGCTCTGAATGGCGGCCAGTGCGCCTGCCTGTACGCAGGTTGCCTCCGCGGGAGCGGCCCTGAGTGCCGCCGCCGCCGCCGCCGCCGCCGCCGCCGCCGCCGAAGCCTCCAGATCCTCGGTTTGTAGCCACCCAGCCTCTGTTGACACTCGGTACCGGCCTGGGCTGCGTGACTATCTTCGAGGTGAGGATCTGGATGTGGAGGGGACGGCCATCCAAAGGGACGCCGTTGTACTGCTTCCTGGCTTCCAGGGCGTCTGCCTTGCGCTCAAAGTGCACGTGGGCTGTTCCCAGGCTGCGGCCAGAGCGGTCGTAATGGACAGCGGCGTGCTTCAGAGGCCCGAACTCCGCAAACAGCTGCTGGATGTCCGCGTCGGACACTCCGAAGTCCAGGTTGGACAGCAGCAGCTTCCCCCCGGTCATCAGGCCGGCGCCCCTGCCGAAGGCCCTGCGGAAGCGGTCGTGGTGCCACTGGTCGGGAAGCTGTCTCGGCCTGCTGTAGGGCGCCGGCCGGTTCCTGCCTCGGCCGAGGGCCGCCCTGTTCCGGAACGGCCCGCCGCCCCAGCTCTCGGGGGCGGGGGCGGGGGGCGGCGGCGGCGGCGGCCTGCGCTCCGCCACCGCGGGGGCCTCCCTGGGAGCCGGCCCTGCCTCGGTCCCTGCCCCCGCCGCGGCCTCCCTGGGAGCCGGCCCGGCCTCGGTCCCAGCCTGGGTCCCCGCCTCGGTCCCCGCCCCCGGCCCCGCCGCGGCCGCGGCCGCGGCCCCGGCCATGGCCGTCCCGCTGGCTCCGGTCCAGCCGAATGATGTCGTCCAGTGACATGTGGATTTTGTCGGCCATGGCGGGCCCCGAATCAGCCTCGGATCGAGCCCGTGCGGAGGCACGCCGGTCCTTCACTTCCTTCCCGCGCGGCGCCGGGGCTCTCCCAGAGCTTGGGGTCCAGGCCCAGGGGTTCCCAAGGGTGTGGACGGGTCGGTGAAGAAGAAATGACACCGAGACAGCGTTCAGTGGATCAGCAGCCCAGCCAGGCTCTAGCCAGGTGCTCTCGCGGCTTCTATGTCCCGGGACCGGGTCTTGGCGAGACCTCTCTCCTGAAAGCTCCCTTGGAGAACGAGGACGACGACCACGACCACAAGCCTAGGGCTGAGAAGCTCTGCAAAGAAGGCCCTGCGTTCTTTTATAGCCCCAGAGCTGGTGGGAGGAGCCAAATCAGCTGCCCGCTCGACCAATCAGCCGCCCCCAGGACCGACGTCACCGGTTGGGCCTCAAGTTGAGGAGAGGAGGCTTGCATTGGCGCTGCAGGACCAGGAGAGGGCGCCACTGGCCCGCACAAGCGACTCACGGGGCTTGGGGGAGGACTTGGGAGACAGGGCAGGTGCCCAAGGAGGCCTGCAGGGCTCTGTCTCCACGCCTTGCGGGACGGCATCGCCGTTTTTTCTCGGTGGAAGAGGGGACAATACATACTTAGACAGGCTCCCGTGGACCCAGGACGGGCCAAAAGGAAACAAAGCCACGGAAAATCTCCTAGGCGTGCCTCACTCGGCAGATATCTTGTTAGCGGGATCTTGTGCTCCCGTGTGTGTGTGTGTGTGTGTGTGTCGGGGGACGCGGGGGGAGGGGGGATTGGAGGCGGGAGGGATAGGTGTGTGGGTGTGGGTGTGGGTGTGGGAGTTTGTGTGTGCGTCTGTGCGTGTACATCCGCAGTCACGCACGGACACTCCTTGCTTTGAACGGTCCGTCGCCATCCATGAACACCCTTCAGTCCCTGCCTTCTCAAAGACAACGCCCCCTGCACGTCCTTCCCGCCTCGGGTCGAGCCAGAAATGGGGAAGTCCAGTCACCTGTCTGTGCTTTCCCCACAGGCGTTTGCAGGAGGGGGGCTTGCATTGACGCTTCTCGACCAGCAGAGGGCGGGGCGGGCTCTTCGGCCCCTGCCCCAGTCCACCCAAATTCTGTAATCCACAGCCAAAGATGACGTCCTGGCCTGTCCACATGATCGACACCGCGCCCACGCCCGCTGCTCCCCCCCCCCCCCCCCGCCCCTAACCCCCACTCCCAACCCCGCTCACTCTGTGGATGGACGGTCAGGCCCCCTCCCAGAGACCAAGTCCAGGCCTGGCCACCTGGGCTTGCCAAAGCCTCAGAAATTGGAAAGGCGGGATCAACCTTTTTTTTCTGAGGAGGGTATTTTGTTGTTGTTGTTTTATCGGAGGGAACGAGTTATTTTGTTTGTTTGTTTGTTTGTTTATCCCACAGCTTTTCGGGTGATTATGGTCAAGGTGAAAACAGCAACCGGTAAAATGAATCCCGAAAATGACTCGGCACAAAACAGGTCTTTTTCAGAGTTCTTGAATAAAATACAAGTTAACGAAAAATCTTTCCAGGAGTTTTAAATCCTATTTCCAAACAGAAGAAACAACTCCATCATTGGCCCCAGGTCCCCGGCCGTCCTCGCGCACACTGACTTGCTGGAGCTTTAGCTGGTGTCCATCATCGCATCGTCATCGTCCAGCAGGGCGTCCAAGTCCTCGGCGTCCTTCATCGCGCTGTCAGCGTCCAGCTGGGAGTCCAACTCCACGGTGTCCCTCATGGAGCTGTAAGCGTGCTTCTGGGCGTCCAACTTTTTGGTGTCCCTCATGGCATGGTAAGCGCCCAGGTGGGCGTCCATCCTTTTGGTGTCCCTCATCGAGTTGTAAGCGCCCTTTTGGGCGTCCAACTGCTGGGTGCCCCTCATCGCGCTGTAAGCGTCCTGCTTGGCGTCCAACCGCTTGGGGCCCCTCATCGAGTTGTAAGCGTCCAGCTGGGAGTCCAACTCCTCCGCCGAGATCTGTGGCTCTGAATGGCGGCCAGTGCGCCTGCCTGTACGCAGGTTGCCTCCGCGGGAGCGGCCCTGAGTGCCGCCGCCGCCGCCGCCGCCGCCGCCGCCGCCGCCGCCGAAGCCTCCAGATCCTCGGTTTGTAGCCACCCAGCCTCTGTTGACACTCGGTACCGGCCTGGGCTGCGTGACTATCTTCGAGGTGAGGATCTGGATGTGGAGGGGACGGCCATCCAAAGGGACGCCGTTGTACTGCTTCCTGGCTTCCAGGGCGTCTGCCTTGCGCTCAAAGTGCACGTGGGCTGTTCCCAGGCTGCGGCCAGAGCGGTCGTAATGGACAGCGGCGTGCTTCAGAGGCCCGAACTCCGCAAACAGCTGCTGGATGTCCGCGTCGGACACTCCGAAGTCCAGGTTGGACAGCAGCAGCTTCCCCCCGGTCATCAGGCCGGCGCCCCTGCCGAAGGCCCTGCGGAAGCGGTCGTGGTGCCACTGGTCGGGAAGCTGTCTCGGCCTGCTGTAGGGCGCCGGCCGGTTCCTGCCTCGGCCGAGGGCCGCCCTGTTCCGGAACGGCCCGCCGCCCCAGCTCTCGGGGGCGGGGGCGGGGGGCGGCGGCGGCGGCGGCCTGCGCTCCGCCACCGCGGGGGCCTGCCTGGGAGCCGGCCCTGCCTCGGTCCCTGCCCCCGCCGCGGCCTCCCTGGGAGCCGGCCCGGCCTCGGTCCCAGCCTGGGTCCCCGCCTCGGTCCCCGCCCCCGGCCCCGCCGCGGCCGCGGCCGCGGCCCCGGCCATGGCCGTCCCGCTGGCTCCGGTCCAGCCGAATGATGTCGTCCAGTGACATGTGGATTTTGTCGGCCATGGCGGGCCCCGAATCAGCCTCGGATCGAGCCCGTGCGGAGGCACGCCGGTCCTTCACTTCCTTCCCGCGCGGCGCCGGGGCTCTCCCAGAGCTTGGGGTCCAGGCCCAGGGGTTCCCAAGGGTGTGGACGGGTCGGTGAAGAAGAAATGACACCGAGACAGCGTTCAGTGGATCAGCAGCCCAGCCAGGCTCTAGCCAGGTGCTCTCGCGGCTTCTATGTCCCGGGACCGGGTCTTGGCGAGACCTCTCTCCTGAAAGCTCCCTTGGAGAACGAGGACGACGACCACGACCACAAGCCTAGGGCTGAGAAGCTCTGCAAAGAAGGCCCTGCGTTCTTTTATAGCCCCAGAGCTGGTGGGAGGAGCCAAATCAGCTGCCCGCTCGACCAATCAGCCGCCCCCAGGACCGACGTCACCGGTTGGGCCTCAAGTTGAGGAGAGGAGGCTTGCATTGGCGCTGCAGGACCAGGAGAGGGCGCCACTGGCCCGCACAAGCGACTCACGGGGCTTGGGGGAGGACTTGGGAGACAGGGCAGGTGCCCAAGGAGGCCTGCAGGGCTCTGTCTCCACGCCTTGCGGGACGGCATCGCCGTTTTTTCTCGGTGGAAGAGGGGACAATACATACTTAGACAGGCTCCCGTGGACCCAGGACGGGCCAAAAGGAAACAAAGCCACGGAAAATCTCCTAGGCGTGCCTCACTCGGCAGATATCTTGTTAGCGGGATCTTGTGCTCCCGTGTGTGTGTGTGTGTGTGTGTGTGTGTGTGTCGGGGGACGCGGGGGGAGGGGGGATTGGAGGCGGGAGGGATAGGTGTGTGGGTGTGGGTGTGGGTGTGGGAGTTTGTGTGTGCGTCTGTGCGTGTACATCCGCAGTCACGCACGGACACTCCTTGCTTTGAACGGTCCGTCGCCATCCATGAACACCCTTCAGTCCCTGCCTTCTCAAAGACAACGCCCCCTGCACGTCCTTCCCGCCTCGGGTCGAGCCAGAAATGGGGAAGTCCAGTCACCTGTCTGTGCTTTCCCCACAGGCGTTTGCAGGAGGGGGGCTTGCATTGACGCTTCTCGACCAGCAGAGGGCGGGGCGGGCTCTTCGGCCCCTGCCCCAGTCCACCCAAATTCTGTAATCCACAGCCAAAGATGACGTCCTGGCCTGTCCACATGATCGACACCGCGCCCACGCCCGCTGCTCCCCCCCCCCCCCCCCCCCGCCCCTAACCCCCACTCCCAACCCCGCTCACTCTGTGGATGGACGGTCAGGCCCCCTCCCAGAGACCAAGTCCAGGCCTGGCCACCTGGGCTTGCCAAAGCCTCAGAAATTGGAAAGGCGGGATCAACCTTTTTTTTCTGAGGAGGGTATTTTGTTGTTGTTGTTTTATCGGAGGGAACGAGTTATTTTGTTTGTTTGTTTGTTTGTTTATCCCACAGCTTTTCGGGTGATTATGGTCAAGGTGAAAACAGCAACCGGTAAAATGAATCCCGAAAATGACTCGGCACAAAACAGGTCTTTTTCAGAGTTCTTGAATAAAATACAAGTTAACGAAAAATCTTTCCAGGAGTTTTAAATCCTATTTCCAAACAGAAGAAACAACTCCATCATTGGCCCCAGGTCCCCGGCCGTCCTCGCGCACACTGACTTGCTGGAGCTTTAGCTGGTGTCCATCATCGCATCGTCATCGTCCAGCAGGGCGTCCAAGTCCTCGGCGTCCTTCATCGCGCTGTCAGCGTCCAGCTGGGAGTCCAACTCCACGGTGTCCCTCATGGAGCTGTAAGCGTGCTTCTGGGCGTCCAACTTTTTGGTGTCCCTCATGGCATGGTAAGCGCCCAGGTGGGCGTCCATCCTTTTGGTGTCCCTCATCGAGTTGTAAGCGCCCTTTTGGGCGTCCAACTGCTGGGTGCCCCTCATCGCGCTGTAAGCGTCCTGCTTGGCGTCCAACCGCTTGGGGCCCCTCATCGAGTTGTAAGCGTCCAGCTGGGAGTCCAACTCCTCCGCCGAGATCTGTGGCTCTGAATGGCGGCCAGTGCGCCTGCCTGTACGCAGGTTGCCTCCGCGGGAGCGGCCCTGAGTGCCGCCGCCGCCGCCGCCGCCGCCGCCGCCGCCGCCGCCGAAGCCTCCAGATCCTCGGTTTGTAGCCACCCAGCCTCTGTTGACACTCGGTACCGGCCTGGGCTGCGTGACTATCTTCGAGGTGAGGATCTGGATGTGGAGGGGACGGCCATCCAAAGGGACGCCGTTGTACTGCTTCCTGGCTTCCAGGGCGTCTGCCTTGCGCTCAAAGTGCACGTGGGCTGTTCCCAGGCTGCGGCCAGAGCGGTCGTAATGGACAGCGGCGTGCTTCAGAGGCCCGAACTCCGCAAACAGCTGCTGGATGTCCGCGTCGGACACTCCGAAGTCCAGGTTGGACAGCAGCAGCTTCCCCCCGGTCATCAGGCCGGCGCCCCTGCCGAAGGCCCTGCGGAAGCGGTCGTGGTGCCACTGGTCGGGAAGCTGTCTCGGCCTGCTGTAGGGCGCCGGCCGGTTCCTGCCTCGGCCGAGGGCCGCCCTGTTCCGGAACGGCCCGCCGCCCCAGCTCTCGGGGGCGGGGGCGGGGGGCGGCGGCGGCGGCGGCCTGCGCTCCGCCACCGCGGGGGCCTGCCTGGGAGCCGGCCCTGCCTCGGTCCCTGCCCCCGCCGCGGCCTCCCTGGGAGCCGGCCCGGCCTCGGTCCCAGCCTGGGTCCCCGCCTCGGTCCCCGCCCCCGGCCCCGCCGCGGCCGCGGCCGCGGCCCCGGCCATGGCCGTCCCGCTGGCTCCGGTCCAGCCGAATGATGTCGTCCAGTGACATGTGGATTTTGTCGGCCATGGCGGGCCCCGAATCAGCCTCGGATCGAGCCCGTGCGGAGGCACGCCGGTCCTTCACTTCCTTCCCGCGCGGCGCCGGGGCTCTCCCAGAGCTTGGGGTCCAGGCCCAGGGGTTCCCAAGGGTGTGGACGGGTCGGTGAAGAAGAAATGACACCGAGACAGCGTTCAGTGGATCAGCAGCCCAGCCAGGCTCTAGCCAGGTGCTCTCGCGGCTTCTATGTCCCGGGACCGGGTCTTGGCGAGACCTCTCTCCTGAAAGCTCCCTTGGAGAACGAGGACGACGACCACGACCACAAGCCTAGGGCTGAGAAGCTCTGCAAAGAAGGCCCTGCGTTCTTTTATAGCCCCAGAGCTGGTGGGAGGAGCCAAATCAGCTGCCCGCTCGACCAATCAGCCGCCCCCAGGACCGACGTCACCGGTTGGGCCTCAAGTTGAGGAGAGGAGGCTTGCATTGGCGCTGCAGGACCAGGAGAGGGCGCCACTGGCCCGCACAAGCGACTCACGGGGCTTGGGGGAGGACTTGGGAGACAGGGCAGGTGCCCAAGGAGGCCTGCAGGGCTCTGTCTCCACGCCTTGCGGGACGGCATCGCCGTTTTTTCTCGGTGGAAGAGGGGACAATACATACTTAGACAGGCTCCCGTGGACCCAGGACGGGCCAAAAGGAAACAAAGCCACGGAAAATCTCCTAGGCGTGCCTCACTCGGCAGATATCTTGTTAGCGGGATCTTGTGCTCCCGTGTGTGTGTGTGTGTGTGTGTGTGTCGGGGGACGCGGGGGGAGGGGGGATTGGAGGCGGGAGGGATAGGTGTGTGGGTGTGGGTGTGGGTGTGGGAGTTTGTGTGTGCGTCTGTGCGTGTACATCCGCAGTCACGCACGGACACTCCTTGCTTTGAACGGTCCGTCGCCATCCATGAACACCCTTCAGTCCCTGCCTTCTCAAAGACAACGCCCCCTGCACGTCCTTCCCGCCTCGGGTCGAGCCAGAAATGGGGAAGTCCAGTCACCTGTCTGTGCTTTCCCCACAGGCGTTTGCAGGAGGGGGGCTTGCATTGACGCTTCTCGACCAGCAGAGGGCGGGGCGGGCTCTTCGGCCCCTGCCCCAGTCCACCCAAATTCTGTAATCCACAGCCAAAGATGACGTCCTGGCCTGTCCACATGATCGACACCGCGCCCACGCCCGCTGCTCCCCCCCCCCCCCCCCCCCCGCCCCTAACCCCCACTCCCAACCCCGCTCACTCTGTGGATGGACGGTCAGGCCCCCTCCCAGAGACCAAGTCCAGGCCTGGCCACCTGGGCTTGCCAAAGCCTCAGAAATTGGAAAGGCGGGATCAACCTTTTTTTTCTGAGGAGGGTATTTTGTTGTTGTTGTTTTATCGGAGGGAACGAGTTATTTTGTTTGTTTGTTTGTTTGTTTATCCCACAGCTTTTCGGGTGATTATGGTCAAGGTGAAAACAGCAACCGGTAAAATGAATCCCGAAAATGACTCGGCACAAAACAGGTCTTTTTCAGAGTTCTTGAATAAAATACAAGTTAACGAAAAATCTTTCCAGGAGTTTTAAATCCTATTTCCAAACAGAAGAAACAACTCCATCATTGGCCCCAGGTCCCCGGCCGTCCTCGCGCACACTGACTTGCTGGAGCTTTAGCTGGTGTCCATCATCGCATCGTCATCGTCCAGCAGGGCGTCCAAGTCCTCGGCGTCCTTCATCGCGCTGTCAGCGTCCAGCTGGGAGTCCAACTCCACGGTGTCCCTCATGGAGCTGTAAGCGTGCTTCTGGGCGTCCAACTTTTTGGTGTCCCTCATGGCATGGTAAGCGCCCAGGTGGGCGTCCATCCTTTTGGTGTCCCTCATCGAGTTGTAAGCGCCCTTTTGGGCGTCCAACTGCTGGGTGCCCCTCATCGCGCTGTAAGCGTCCTGCTTGGCGTCCAACCGCTTGGGGCCCCTCATCGAGTTGTAAGCGTCCAGCTGGGAGTCCAACTCCTCCGCCGAGATCTGTGGCTCTGAATGGCGGCCAGTGCGCCTGCCTGTACGCAGGTTGCCTCCGCGGGAGCGGCCCTGAGTGCCGCCGCCGCCGCCGCCGCCGCCGCCGCCGCCGCCGCCGAAGCCTCCAGATCCTCGGTTTGTAGCCACCCAGCCTCTGTTGACACTCGGTACCGGCCTGGGCTGCGTGACTATCTTCGAGGTGAGGATCTGGATGTGGAGGGGACGGCCATCCAAAGGGACGCCGTTGTACTGCTTCCTGGCTTCCAGGGCGTCTGCCTTGCGCTCAAAGTGCACGTGGGCTGTTCCCAGGCTGCGGCCAGAGCGGTCGTAATGGACAGCGGCGTGCTTCAGAGGCCCGAACTCCGCAAACAGCTGCTGGATGTCCGCGTCGGACACTCCGAAGTCCAGGTTGGACAGCAGCAGCTTCCCCCCGGTCATCAGGCCGGCGCCCCTGCCGAAGGCCCTGCGGAAGCGGTCGTGGTGCCACTGGTCGGGAAGCTGTCTCGGCCTGCTGTAGGGCGCCGGCCGGTTCCTGCCTCGGCCGAGGGCCGCCCTGTTCCGGAACGGCCCGCCGCCCCAGCTCTCGGGGGCGGGGGCGGGGGGCGGCGGCGGCGGCGGCCTGCGCTCCGCCACCGCGGGGGCCTGCCTGGGAGCCGGCCCTGCCTCGGTCCCTGCCCCCGCCGCGGCCTCCCTGGGAGCCGGCCCGGCCTCGGTCCCAGCCTGGGTCCCCGCCTCGGTCCCCGCCCCCGGCCCCGCCGCGGCCGCGGCCGCGGCCCCGGCCATGGCCGTCCCGCTGGCTCCGGTCCAGCCGAATGATGTCGTCCAGTGACATGTGGATTTTGTCGGCCATGGCGGGCCCCGAATCAGCCTCGGATCGAGCCCGTGCGGAGGCACGCCGGTCCTTCACTTCCTTCCCGCGCGGCGCCGGGGCTCTCCCAGAGCTTGGGGTCCAGGCCCAGGGGTTCCCAAGGGTGTGGACGGGTCGGTGAAGAAGAAATGACACCGAGACAGCGTTCAGTGGATCAGCAGCCCAGCCAGGCTCTAGCCAGGTGCTCTCGCGGCTTCTATGTCCCGGGACCGGGTCTTGGCGAGACCTCTCTCCTGAAAGCTCCCTTGGAGAACGAGGACGACGACCACGACCACAAGCCTAGGGCTGAGAAGCTCTGCAAAGAAGGCCCTGCGTTCTTTTATAGCCCCAGAGCTGGTGGGAGGAGCCAAATCAGCTGCCCGCTCGACCAATCAGCCGCCCCCAGGACCGACGTCACCGGTTGGGCCTCAAGTTGAGGAGAGGAGGCTTGCATTGGCGCTGCAGGACCAGGAGAGGGCGCCACTGGCCCGCACAAGCGACTCACGGGGCTTGGGGGAGGACTTGGGAGACAGGGCAGGTGCCCAAGGAGGCCTGCAGGGCTCTGTCTCCACGCCTTGCGGGACGGCATCGCCGTTTTTTCTCGGTGGAAGAGGGGACAATACATACTTAGACAGGCTCCCGTGGACCCAGGACGGGCCAAAAGGAAACAAAGCCACGGAAAATCTCCTAGGCGTGCCTCACTCGGCAGATATCTTGTTAGCGGGATCTTGTGCTCCCGTGTGTGTGTGTGTGTGTGTGTGTCGGGGGACGCGGGGGGAGGGGGGATTGGAGGCGGGAGGGATAGGTGTGTGGGTGTGGGTGTGGGTGTGGGAGTTTGTGTGTGCGTCTGTGCGTGTACATCCGCAGTCACGCACGGACACTCCTTGCTTTGAACGGTCCGTCGCCATCCATGAACACCCTTCAGTCCCTGCCTTCTCAAAGACAACGCCCCCTGCACGTCCTTCCCGCCTCGGGTCGAGCCAGAAATGGGGAAGTCCAGTCACCTGTCTGTGCTTTCCCCACAGGCGTTTGCAGGAGGGGGGCTTGCATTGACGCTTCTCGACCAGCAGAGGGCGGGGCGGGCTCTTCGGCCCCTGCCCCAGTCCACCCAAATTCTGTAATCCACAGCCAAAGATGACGTCCTGGCCTGTCCACATGATCGACACCGCGCCCACGCACGCTGCTCCCCCCCCCCCCGCCCCAAACCCCCACCCCCAACCCTCCCCCACCCCCGCTCACTCTGTGGATGGATGGTCAGGCCCCCTCCCAGAGACCAAGTCCAGGCCTGGCCACCTATGAAGTTACAATGGCTCTGACGTTATGATGGCTACGACGTGACGATGGCTCCATTGAAAATGGCTACGCCGACACAATGGCTATGGTATTACAAATATTATTACTTTGCAATGTCTACGACTTTACAAATGCTACGCCGTCTCAATGGCTGTGACGTGATAGTGGCTATGAGGTTACAATGGCTATTATACCACAATGGGTGTGAAAGTACAATGGTTATGGCACTAGAGTGGCTAGGCCATTACTATGGATCCGATGTTTCATGGGCTATGACATTACAGTAGCTATGATATTGCAAGAGCCATGAATTTGCAGTAGATATGATGTGCTAGTGGCTATGACATCACAAATGGTATGAAGTCACAATTGACAAGCCTTCACAATGACTATGATATCACAAGGGCTATGATGTTCCAATTGCTGTGACGTCACAATGGCTAAGACGTCACAATGGCTACGACGTCACAATGGCTATGACAATACAGTGGGAACGACTTTACTATGCCTATTGCATGGTAGCGCCTAAGATATTCCATTGGCTGTGACATTATAGTGGCCAGGACGTCACGGTTGCTGTAACGTCGTGTTGGCAATGACATCGCAATTGTTATGAAGTCACAAATGACATGACTTCACAATGACTATGATATCACAAGGGCTATGATGTTACAGTGGCTATGATGTCACAATGGCTATGAGGACACAATGGCTATAACGGTACAATGTCTGTGATATTATTGTGACTGTGACTTTACAAAGGCTATGACATTATTGTGGTAATGATGTCATAGTAGCTATGACGTTACCACGGCTCTGATGTTTTCATGGCTATGATGACAATGAGTATGCAGACACAATGGCTAGCATATTACAAAAGCGATGACTTTACAAAGTATTTGATATTACAAAGGTTACGACGTTACAATGGCTATGACATTAATGTGGCTGTGAGGTTTCAATAGCTATGACATCACAATGCCCATGACATAACAATGGCTATGACGTCACAATGGCTATTACGGGACAGTGATAATGACTAGACTATCTCTATGACATTGTGGTGCCTATCACATTACGATGGCTGTGACATTATAGTGGCTATGCCATCACAATGTCTATGACATCATGATGGTTATGAAGTCAACGGCAATGACATAACAATGTCTATGAAACTACAGTGGCTTTGACCTTACAATATATATGATGTCATAGTCGCTGTGATGTCACAATGGCTATGCCATCACAATGGCTATGACATCACATTTTCTATGACATCATAGTTGCTATGATGTTCCAATGGCTATGACATGAAAATGGCTATGACGTTAAATTTGCAATGACTTAAATATATCTGTGTCATTACGCTGCCTGTGACGTTACAATGGCTGTGAAATTATTGTGGCTATGACGATGCACTTCCTGTGGCATTGTATTAGCTATGACTTTTCAATGGCTGTGAAATTAAAGTGGGTATGATGTCACGTTGGCTATGTCATCACTATGGCTATGACTTGATAATGGCCATGACATCACAATTGCTACGAAGTCACACTTGATATGACTTCACATTCATGTGATGTCACAACAGCTCTGATGTTAACATTGCTATGTCACAATTGCTACAACGTCACAATTCCTATGGCGTTGCAATGGCTGTGATATTATCATGACCATGACGTTATAAAAGCTATGACATTATAGTGGGTAGGACGTCCCAGTGGCTATGAAGTTACAATGGCTCTGATGTTATGATGGCTACGACGTGACGATGGCTCTATTGAAAATGGCTACGCCGACACAATGGCTATGGTATTACAAATATTATTACTTTCCAATGTCTACGACTTTACAAATGCTACGCCGTCTCAATGGCTGTGACGTGATAGTGGCTATGAGGTTACAATGGCTGTGATATCACAATGGGTATGAAGGCACAATGGTTATGGCACTAGAGTGGCTAGGACATTACTAGGGATCCGATGTTTCATTGGCTATGACATTACAGTAGCTATGATATTGCAAGAGCCATGACTTTACAGTAGATATGATGTGCTAGTGGCTATGACATCACAAATGGTATGAAGTCACAATTGACAAGCCCTCTCAATGACTATGATATCACGAGGGCTACGATGTTTCAATTGCTGTTACATCACAATGGCTAAGACGTCACAATGGCTACGACGTCACAATGGCTATGACAATACAGTGGGAATGACTTTACTATGTCTATTGCATGGTAGCGCCTAAGATATTCCATTGGCTGTGACATTATAGTGGCCAGGACGTCACGGTTGCTGTAACGTCGTGATGGCAATGACATCGCAATTGCTATGAAGTCACAAATGACATGACTTCACAATGACTATGATATCACAAGGGCTATGATGTTACAGTGGCTATGATGTCACCATGGCTATGAGGACACAATGGCTATAACGGTACAATGTCTGTGATATTATTGTGACTATGACTTTACAAAGGCTATGACATTATTGTGGTTATGATATCATAGTAGCTATGACGTTACCAGGGCTCTGATGTTTTCATGGCTATGATGACAATGAGTATGCCGACACAATGGCTAGTCTATTACAAATGCGATGACTTTACAATGTATATGGTATTACAAAGGTTACGACTTTTCAATGGCTATGACATTAATGTGGCTGTGAGGTTTCAATGGCTATGACGTCACAATGCCTATGACATAACAATGGCTACGACGTCACAATGGCTATTACGGGACAGTGGAAATGACTAGACTATCTCTATGACATTGTCGTGCCTATCACGTTACTATGGCTGTGACATTATAGTGGCTATGCCATCACAATGTCTATGACATCATGATGGTTATGAAGTCAACGGCAATGACATAACAATGTCTATGAAACTACAGTGGCTTTGACCTTACAATATATATGATGTTATAGTGGCTGTGATGTCACAATGGCTATGCCATCACAATGGCTATGCCATCACAATGGCTATGACATCACAGTTTCTATGACATCATAGTGGCTATGACGTTCCAATGGCTATGACATGAAAGTGGCTATGACGTTAAATTTGCAATGACTTAAATATGTCTGTGTCATTACGCTGCCTGTGACGTTACAATGGCTGTGACATTATCGTGGCTATGACGATGCAATTCCTGTGGCATTGTAGTAGCTATGACTTTTCAATGGCTATGAAATTAAAGTGGGTATGACGTCACATTGGCTACGTCATCACTATGGCTATGACTCAATAATGGCCATGACATCACAATCGCTACGAAGTCACACTTGATATGACTTCACATTTATGTGATGTCACAACAGCTATGATGTTAAAATTGCTATGTCACAATTGCTACAACGTCACAATTCCTATGGCGTTGCAATGGCTGTGATATTATCATTACCATGACGTTATAAAAGCTATGACATTATAGTGGGTAGGACGTCCCAGTGGCTATGAAGTTACAATGGCTCTGATGTTATGATGGCTACGACGTGACGATGGCTCTATTGAAAATGGCTACGCCGACACAATGGCTATGCTATTACAAATATTATTACTTTCCAATGTCTACGACTTTACAAATGCTACGCCGTCTCAATGGCTGTGACGTGATAGTGGCTATGAGGTTACAATGGCTATGATACCACAATGGGTGTGAAGGCACAATGGTTATGGCACTAGGGTGGCTAGGCCATTACTATGGATCCGATGTTTCATTGGCTATGACATTACAGTAGCTATGATATTGCAAGAGCCATGACTTTACAGTAGATATGATGTGCTAGTGGCTATGACATCACAAATGGTATGAAGTCACAATTGACAAGCCCTCTCAATGACTATGATATCACGAGGGCTACGATGTTTCAATTGCTGTTACATCACAATGGCTACGACGTCACAATGGCTATGACAATACAGTGGGAACGACTTTACTATGCCTATTGCATGGTAGCGCCTAAGATATTCCATTGGCTGTGACATTATAGTGGCCAGGACGTCACGGTTGCTGTAACGTCGTGATGGCAATGACATCGCAATTGCTATGAAGTCACAGATGACATGACTTCACAATGACTATGATATCACAAGGGCTATGATGTTACAGTGGCTATGATGTCACCATGGCTATGAGGACACAATGGCTATAACGGTACAATGTCTGTGATATTATTGTGACTATGACTTTACAAAGGCTATGACATTATTGTGGCTATGATATCACAGTAGCTATGACGTTACCACGGCTCTGATGTTTTCATGGCCATGATGACGATGGTTATGATGACAATGAGTATCCCGACACAATGGCTAGAATATTATACATGCGATGACTTTACAATGTATATGATATTACAAAGGTTACGACGTTTCAATGCCTATGACATTAATGTGGCTATGAGGTTTCAGTGTCTATGACGGCACAATGCCCATGACATAACAATGGCTATGACGTCACAATGGCTATTACGGGACAGTGGAAATGACTAGACTATCTCTATGACATTGTGGTGCGTATCACGTTACGATGGCTGTGCCACAATAGTGGCTATGCCATCACAATGTCTATGACATCATGATGGTTATGAAGTCAACGGCAATGACATAACAATGTCTATGAAACTACAGTGGCTTTGACCTTACAATATATATGATGTTATAGTCTCTGTGATGTCACAATGGCTATGGATCACAATGACTATGACATCACAATGGCTATGACGTTAAATTTGCAATGACTTAAATATGTCTGTGTCATTACAGTGCCTGTGACGTTACAATGGCTGTGACATTATAGTGGCTATGACGATGCAATTCCTGTGGCATTGTAGTAGCTATGACTTTTCAATGGCTATGAAATTACAGTGGGTATGACGTCACAAAGGCTACGTCATCACTATGGCTATGACTTGATAATGGCCATGACATCACAATTGCTACGAAGTCACACTTGATATGACTTCATATTCATGTGACGTCACAACTGCTATGATGTTAAAATTGCTATGGCACAATTGCTACAACGTCACAATTCCTATGGCGTTGCAATGGCTGTGATATAATCAGGACTATGACGTTATAAAAGCATTGACATTATAGTGTTTAGGACGTCCCAGTGGCTATGAAGTTACAATGGCTCTGATATTATGATGGCTACGACTTGACGATGGCTATATTGAAAATGGCTATGCCGACACAATGGCTATGATATTACAAATATTATTACTTTCCAATGTCTATGACCTTACAAATGCTACGCCGTCTCAATGGCTGTGACGTTATTGTGGCTAAGAGGTTACAATGGCTATGATATCACAATGGGTATGAAGGCACAATGGTTATGGCACTAGAGTGGCTAGGCCATTACTATGGATCCGATGTTTCATTGGCTACGACATTACAGTAGCTAAGATATTGCAAGAGCCATGACTTTACAGTAGATATGACATGCTAGTGGCTATGACATCACAAATGGTATGAAGTGACAACTGACATGACTTCACAATGACTATGATATCACAAGGGCTACGATGTTACAGGGGCTATGATGTCACAATGGCTATGAGGACACAATGGCTAAAACAGTACAATGTCTGTGATATTATTTTGACTATGACTTTACAAAGGCTATGACATTATTGTGGCTATGATGTCACAGTAGCTGTGACGTTACCACGGCTCTGATGTTTTCATGGCCATGATGATGATGGCTATGATGACAATGAGTATGCCGACACAATGGCTAGGATGTTACAAATGCGATGACTTTACAATGTATATGATATTACAAAGGTTACGACGTTTCAATGGCTATGACATTAATGTGGCTATGAGGTTTCAATGGCTATGACGTCACAATGGCTATTACAGGACAGTGGAAATGACTAGACTATCTCTATGACATGGCGGTTCCTATCACGTTACGATGGCTGTGACACAATTGTGGCTATGCCATCACGATGTCTATGACATCATGATGGTTATGAAGTCAACGGCAATGACATAACAATCTCTATGAAACTACAGTGGCTTTGACCTTACAATATATATGATGTTATAGTCTCTGTGACGTCACAATGGCTATGGATCACAATGGCTATGACATCACAATGGCTATGACGTTCCAATGACTATGACATCAAAATGGCTATGACGTTAAATTTGCAATGACTTAAATATGTCTGTGTCATTACGCTGCCTGTGACGTTACAATGGCTGTGACATTATAGTGGCTATGACGATGCAATTCCTGTGGCATTGTAGTAGCTATGACTTTTCAATGGCTATGAAATTAAAGTGGGTATGACGTCACAAAGGCTACGTCATCACTATGGCTATGACTTGATAATGGCCATGACATCACAATTGCTACGAAGTCACACTTGATATGACTTCACATTTATGTGACGTCACAACAGCTATGATGTTAAAATTGCTATGTCACAATTGCTACAACGTCACAATTCCTATGGCGTTGCAATGGCTGTGATATTATCATGACTATGACGTTATAAAAGCTATGACATTATAGTGGGTAGGACGTCCCACTGGCTATGAAATTACAATGGCTCTGATGTTATGATGGCTACGACGTGACGATGGCTATATTGAAAATGGCTACGCCGACACAATGGCTATGATATTACAAATAGTATTACTTTCCAATGTCTATGACCTTACAAATACTACGCCGTCTCAATGGCTGTGACGTGATAGTGGCTATGAGGTTACAATCGCTATGACATCACAATGGGTATGAAGGCACAATGGTTATGGCACTAGAGTGGCTAGGCCATTACTATAGATCCGATGTTTCATTGGCTATGACATTACAGTAGCTATGATATTGCAAGAGCCATGACTTTACAGTAAATATGACGTGCTAGTGGCTATGACATCACAAATGGTATGAAGTCACAACTGACAAGCCTCACAATGACTATGATATCACAAGGGCTACGATGTTCCAACTGCTATGACGTCACAATTGCTACGACGTCACAATGGCTATGACAATACAGTGGGAATGACTTTACTATGTCTATTGCATGGTAGTGCCTAAGATATTACATTGGCTTTGACATTATAGTGGCCAGGACATCACGGTTGCTGTAACGTCATGATGGCAATGACATCGCAATAGCTATGAAGTCACAGATGACATGACTTCACAATGACTATGATATCACAAGGGCTACGATGTTACAGTGGCTATGATGTCACAATGGCTATGAGGACACAATGGCTAAAACGGTACAATGTCTGTGATATTGTTGTGACTATGACTTTACAAAGGCTATGACATTATTGTGGCTATGATGTCACAGTAGCTGTGACGTTACCACGGCTCTGATGTTTTCATGGCCATGATGACGATGGTTATGATGACAATGAGTATCCCGACACAATGGCTAGAATATTATACATGCGATGACTTTACAATGTATATGATATTACAAAGGTTACGACGTTTCAATGCCTATGACATTAATGTGGCTATGAGGTTTCAGTGTCTATGACGGCACAATGCCCATGACATAACAATGGCTATGACGTCACAATGGCTATTACGGGACAGTGGAAATGACTAGACTATCTCTATGACATTGTGGTGCGTATCACGTTACGATGGCTGTGCCACAATAGTGGCTATGCCATCACAATGTCTATGACATCATGATGGTTATGAAGTCAACGGCAATGACATAACAATGTCTATGAAACTACAGTGGCTTTGACCTTACAATATATATGATGTTATAGTCTCTGTGATGTCACAATGGCTATGGATCACAATGACTATGACATCACAATGGCTATGACGTTAAATTTGCAATGACTTAAATATGTCTGTGTCATTACGCTGCCTGTGACGTTACAATGGCTGTGACATTATAGTGGCTATGACGATGCAATTCCTGTGGCATTGTAGTAGCTATGACTTTTCAATGGCTATGAAATTAAAGTGGGTATGACGTCACAAAGGCTACGTCATCACTATGGCTATGACTTGATAATGGCCATGACATCACAATTGCTACGAAGTCACACTTGATATGACTTCACATTTATGTGACGTCACAACAGCTATGATGTTAAAATTGCTATGTCACAATTGCTACAACGTCACAATTCCTATGGCGTTGCAATGGCTGTGATATTATCAGGGCTATGACGTTATAAAAGCTATGACATTATAGTGGGTAGGACGTCCCACTGGCTATGAAATTACAATGGCTCTGATGTTATGATGGCTACGACGTGACGATGGCTATATTGAAAATGGCTACGCCGACACAATGGCTATGATATTACAAATAGTATTACTTTCCAATGTCTATGACCTTACAAATACTACGCCGTCTCAATGGCTGTGACGTGATAGTGGCTATGAGGTTACAATCGCTATGACATCACAATGGGTATGAAGGCACAATGGTTATGGCACTAGAGTGGCTAGGCCATTACTATAGATCCGATGTTTCATTGGCTATGACATTACAGTAGCTATGATATTGCAAGAGCCATGACTTTACAGTAAATATGACGTGCTAGTGGCTATGACATCACAAATGGTATGAAGTCACAACTGACAAGCCTCACAATGACTATGATATCACAAGGGCTACGATGTTCCAACTGCTATGACGTCACAATTGCTACGACGTCACAATGGCTATGACAATACAGTGGGAATGACTTTACTATGTCTATTGCATGGTAGTGCCTAAGATATTACATTGGCTTTGACATTATAGTGGCCAGGACATCACGGTTGCTGTAACGTCATGATGGCAATGACATCGCAATAGCTATGAAGTCACAGATGACATGACTTCACAATGACTATGATATCACAAGGGCTACGATGTTACAGTGGCTATGATGTCACAATGGCTATGAGGACACAATGGCTAAAACGGTACAATGTCTGTGATATTGTTGTGACTATGACTTTACAAAGGCTATGACATTATTGTGGCTATGATGTCACAGTAGCTGTGACGTTACCACGGCTCTGATGTTTTCATGGCCATGATGACGATGGTTATGATGACAATGAGTATCCCGACACAATGGCTAGAATATTATACATGCGATGACTTTACAATGTATATGATATTACAAAGGTTACGACGTTTCAATGCCTATGACATTAATGTGGCTATGAGGTTTCAGTGTCTATGACGGCACAATGCCCATGACATAACAATGGCTATGACGTCACAATGGCTATTACGGGACAGTGGAAATGACTAGACTATCTCTATGACATTGTGGTGCGTATCACGTTACGATGGCTGTGCCACAATAGTGGCTATGCCATCACAATGTCTATGACATCATGATGGTTATGAAGTCAACGGCAATGACATAACAATGTCTATGAAACTACAGTGGCTTTGACCTTACAATATATATGATGTTATAGTCTCTGTGATGTCACAATGGCTATGGATCACAATGACTATGACATCACAATGGCTATGACGTTAAATTTGCAATGACTTAAATATGTCTGTGTCATTACAGTGCCTGTGACGTTACAATGGCTGTGACATTATAGTGGCTATGACGATGCAATTCCTGTGGCATTGTAGTAGCTATGACTTTTCAATGGCTATGAAATTACAGTGGGTATGACGTCACAAAGGCTACGTCATCACTATGGCTATGACTTGATAATGGCCATGACATCACAATTGCTACGAAGTCACACTTGATATGACTTCATATTCATGTGACGTCACAACTGCTATGATGTTAAAATTGCTATGGCACAATTGCTACAACGTCACAATTCCTATGGCGTTGCAATGGCTGTGATATTATCAGGACTATGACGTTATAAAAGCATTGACATTATAGTGTTTAGGACGTCCCAGTGGCTATGAAGTTACAATGGCTCTGATATTATGATGGCTACGACTTGACGATGGCTATATTGAAAATGGCTATGCCGACACAATGGCTATGATATTACAAATATTATTACTTTCCAATGTCTATGACCTTACAAATGCTACGCCGTCTCAATGGCTGTGACGTTATTGTGGCTAAGAGGTTACAATGGCTATGATATCACAATGGGTATGAAGGCACAATGGTTATGGCACTAGAGTGGCTAGGCCATTACTATGGATCCGATGTTTCATTGGCTACGACATTACAGTAGCTAAGATATTGCAAGAGCCATGACTTTACAGTAGATATGACATGCTAGTGGCTATGACATCACAAATGGTATGAAGTGACAACTGACATGACTTCACAATGACTATGATATCACAAGGGCTACGATGTTACAGGGGCTATGATGTCACAATGGCTATGAGGACACAATGGCTAAAACAGTACAATGTCTGTGATATTATTTTGACTATGACTTTACAAAGGCTATGACATTATTGTGGCTATGATGTCACAGTAGCTGTGACGTTACCACGGCTCTGATGTTTTCATGGCCATGATGACGATGGCTATGATGACAATGAGTATGCCGACACAATGGCTAGGATGTTACAAATGCGATGACTTTACAATGTATATGATATTACAAAGGTTACGACGTTTCAATGGCTATGACATTAATGTGGCTATGAGGTTTCAATGGCTATGACGTCACAATGGCTATTACAGGACAGTGGAAATGACTAGACTATCTCTATGACATGGCGGTTCCTATCACGTTACGATGGCTGTGACACAATTGTGGCTATGCCATCACGATGTCTATGACATCATGATGGTTATGAAGTCAACGGCAATGACATAACAATCTCTATGAAACTACAGTGGCTTTGACCTTACAATATATATGATGTTATAGTCTCTGTGACGTCACAATGGCTATGGATCACAATGGCTATGACATCACAATGGCTATGACGTTCCAATGACTATGACATCAAAATGGCTATGACGTTAAATTTGCAATGACTTAAATATGTCTGTGTCATTACGCTGCCTGTGACGTTACAATGGCTGTGACATTATAGTGGCTATGACGATGCAATTCCTGTGGCATTGTAGTAGCTATGACTTTTCAATGGCTATGAAATTAAAGTGGGTATGACGTCACAAAGGCTACGTCATCACTATGGCTATGACTTGATAATGGCCATGACATCACAATTGCTACGAAGTCACACTTGATATGACTTCACATTTATGTGACGTCACAACAGCTATGATGTTAAAATTGCTATGTCACAATTGCTACAACGTCACAATTCCTATGGCGTTGCAATGGCTGTGATATTATCATGACTATGACGTTATAAAAGCTATGACATTATAGTGGGTAGGACGTCCCACTGGCTATGAAATTACAATGGCTCTGATGTTATGATGGCTACGACGTGACGATGGCTATATTGAAAATGGCTACGCCGACACAATGGCTATGATATTACAAATAGTATTACTTTCCAATGTCTATGACCTTACAAATACTACGCCGTCTCAATGGCTGTGACGTGATAGTGGCTATGAGGTTACAATCGCTATGACATCACAATGGGTATGAAGGCACAATGGTTATGGCACTAGAGTGGCTAGGCCATTACTATAGATCCGATGTTTCATTGGCTATGACATTACAGTAGCTATGATATTGCAAGAGCCATGACTTTACAGTAAATATGACGTGCTAGTGGCTATGACATCACAAATGGTATGAAGTCACAACTGACAAGCCTCACAATGACTATGATATCACAAGGGCTACGATGTTCCAACTGCTATGACGTCACAATTGCTACGACGTCACAATGGCTATGACAATACAGTGGGAATGACTTTACTATGTCTATTGCATGGTAGTGCCTAAGATATTACATTGGCTTTGACATTATAGTGGCCAGGACATCACGGTTGCTGTAACGTCATGATGGCAATGACATCGCAATAGCTATGAAGTCACAGATGACATGACTTCACAATGACTATGATATCACAAGGGCTACGATGTTACAGTGGCTATGATGTCACAATGGCTATGAGGACACAATGGCTAAAACGGTACAATGTCTGTGATATTGTTGTGACTATGACTTTACAAAGGCTATGACATTATTGTGGCTATGATGTCACAGTAGCTGTGACGTTACCACGGCTCTGATGTTTTCATGGCCATGATGACGATGGTTATGATGACAATGAGTATCCCGACACAATGGCTAGAATATTATACATGCGATGACTTTACAATGTATATGATATTACAAAGGTTACAACGTTTCAATGCCTATGACATTAATGTGGCTATGAGGTTTCAGTGTCTATGACGGCACAATGCCCATGACATAACAATGGCTATGACGTCACAATGGCTATTACGGGACAGTGGAAATGACTAGACTATCTCTATGACATTGTGGTGCGTATCACGTTACGATGGCTGTGCCACAATAGTGGCTATGCCATCACAATGTCTATGACATCATGATGGTTATGAAGTCAACGGCAATGACATAACAATGTCTATGAAACTACAGTGGCTTTGACCTTACAATATATATGATGTTATAGTCTCTGTGATGTCACAATGGCTATGGATCACAATGACTATGACATCACAATGGCTATGACGTTAAATTTGCAATGACTTAAATATGTCTGTGTCATTACAGTGCCTGTGACGTTACAATGGCTGTGACATTATAGTGGCTATGACGATGCAATTCCTGTGGCATTGTAGTAGCTATGACTTTTCAATGGCTATGAAATTACAGTGGGTATGACGTCACAAAGGCTACGTCATCACTATGGCTATGACTTGATAATGGCCATGACATCACAATTGCTACGAAGTCACACTTGATATGACTTCATATTCATGTGACGTCACAACTGCTATGATGTTAAAATTGCTATGGCACAATTGCTACAACGTCACAATTCCTATGGCGTTGCAATGGCTGTGATATTATCAGGACTATGACGTTATAAAAGCATTGACATTATAGTGTTTAGGACGTCCCAGTGGCTATGAAGTTACAATGGCTCTGATATTATGATGGCTACGACTTGACGATGGCTATATTGAAAATGGCTATGCCGACACAATGGCTATGATATTACAAATATTATTACTTTCCAATGTCTATGACCTTACAAATGCTACGCCGTCTCAATGGCTGTGACGTTATTGTGGCTAAGAGGTTACAATGGCTATGATATCACAATGGGTATGAAGGCACAATGGTTATGGCACTAGAGTGGCTAGGCCATTACTATGGATCCGATGTTTCATTGGCTACGACATTACAGTAGCTAAGATATTGCAAGAGCCATGACTTTACAGTAGATATGACATGCTAGTGGCTATGACATCACAAATGGTATGAAGTGACAACTGACATGACTTCACAATGACTATGATATCACAAGGGCTACGATGTTACAGGGGCTATGATGTCACAATGGCTATGAGGACACAATGGCTAAAACAGTACAATGTCTGTGATATTATTTTGACTATGACTTTACAAAGGCTATGACATTATTGTGGCTATGATGTCACAGTAGCTGTGACGTTACCACGGCTCTGATGTTTTCATGGCCATGATGACGATGGCTATGATGACAATGAGTATGCCGACACAATGGCTAGGATGTTACAAATGCGATGACTTTACAATGTATATGATATTACAAAGGTTACGACGTTTCAATGGCTATGACATTAATGTGGCTATGAGGTTTCAATGGCTATGACGTCACAATGGCTATTACAGGACAGTGGAAATGACTAGACTATCTCTATGACATGGCGGTTCCTATCACGTTACGATGGCTGTGACACAATTGTGGCTATGCCATCACGATGTCTATGACATCATGATGGTTATGAAGTCAACGGCAATGACATAACAATCTCTATGAAACTACAGTGGCTTTGACCTTACAATATATATGATGTTATAGTCTCTGTGACGTCACAATGGCTATGGATCACAATGGCTATGACATCACAATGGCTATGACGTTCCAATGACTATGACATCAAAATGGCTATGACGTTAAATTTGCAATGACTTAAATATGTCTGTGTCATTACGCTGCCTGTGACGTTACAATGGCTGTGACATTATAGTGGCTATGACGATGCAATTCCTGTGGCATTGTAGTAGCTATGACTTTTCAATGGCTATGAAATTAAAGTGGGTATGACGTCACAAAGGCTACGTCATCACTATGGCTATGACTTGATAATGGCCATGACATCACAATTGCTACGAAGTCACACTTGATATGACTTCACATTTATGTGACGTCACAACAGCTATGATGTTAAAATTGCTATGTCACAATTGCTACAACGTCACAATTCCTATGGCGTTGCAATGGCTGTGATATTATCATGACTATGACGTTATAAAAGCTATGACATTATAGTGGGTAGGACGTCCCACTGGCTATGAAATTACAATGGCTCTGATGTTATGATGGCTACGACGTGACGATGGCTATATTGAAAATGGCTACGCCGACACAATGGCTATGATATTACAAATAGTATTACTTTCCAATGTCTATGACCTTACAAATACTATGCCGTCTCAATGGCTGTGACGTGATAGTGGCTATGAGGTTACAATCGCTATGACATCACAATGGGTATGAAGGCACAATGGTTATGGCACTAGAGTGGCTAGGCCATTACTATAGATCCGATGTTTCATTGGCTATGACATTACAGTAGCTATGATATTGCAAGAGCCATGACTTTACAGTAAATATGACGTGCTAGTGGCTATGACATCACAAATGGTATGAAGTCACAACTGACAAGCCTCACAATGACTATGATATCACAAGGGCTACGATGTTCCAACTGCTATGACGTCACAATTGCTACGACGTCACAATGGCTATGACAATACAGTGGGAATGACTTTACTATGTCTATTGCATGGTAGTGCCTAAGATATTACATTGGCTTTGACATTATAGTGGCCAGGACATCACGGTTGCTGTAACGTCATGATGGCAATGACATCGCAATAGCTATGAAGTCACAGATGACATGGCTTCACAATGACTATGATATCACAAGGGCTACGATGTTACAGTGGCTATGATGTCACAATGGCTATGAGGACACAATGGCTAAAACGGTACAATGTCTGTGATATTGTTGTGACTATGACTTTACAAAGGCTATGACATTATTGTGGCTATGATGTCACAGTAGCTGTGACGTTACCACGGCTCTGATGTTTTCATGGCCATGATGACGATGGTTATGATGACAATGAGTATCCCGACACAATGGCTAGAATATTATACATGCGATGACTTTACAATGTATATGATATTACAAAGGTTACGACGTTTCAATGCCTATGACATTAATGTGGCTATGAGGTTTCAGTGTCTATGACGGCACAATGCCCATGACATAACAATGGCTATGACGTCACAATGGCTATTACGGGACAGTGGAAATGACTAGACTATCTCTATGACATTGTGGTGCGTATCACGTTACGATGGCTGTGCCACAATAGTGGCTATGCCATCACAATGTCTATGACATCATGATGGTTATGAAGTCAACGGCAATGACATAACAATGTCTATGAAACTACAGTGGCTTTGACCTTACAATATATATGATGTTATAGTCTCTGTGATGTCACAATGGCTATGGATCACAATGACTATGACATCACAATGGCTATGACGTTAAATTTGCAATGACTTAAATATGTCTGTGTCATTACAGTGCCTGTGACGTTACAATGGCTGTGACATTATAGTGGCTATGACGATGCAATTCCTGTGGCATTGTAGTAGCTATGACTTTTCAATGGCTATGAAATTACAGTGGGTATGACGTCACAAAGGCTACGTCATCACTATGGCTATGACTTGATAATGGCCATGACATCACAATTGCTACGAAGTCACACTTGATATGACTTCATATTCATGTGACGTCACAACTGCTATGATGTTAAAATTGCTATGGCACAATTGCTACAACGTCACAATTCCTATGGCGTTGCAATGGCTGTGATATTATCAGGACTATGACGTTATAAAAGCATTGACATTATAGTGTTTAGGACGTCCCAGTGGCTATGAAGTTACAATGGCTCTGATATTATGATGGCTACGACTTGACGATGGCTATATTGAAAATGGCTATGCCGACACAATGGCTATGATATTACAAATATTATTACTTTCCAATGTCTATGACCTTACAAATGCTACGCCGTCTCAATGGCTGTGACGTTATTGTGGCTAAGAGGTTACAATGGCTATGATATCACAATGGGTATGAAGGCACAATGGTTATGGCACTAGAGTGGCTAGGCCATTACTATGGATCCGATGTTTCATTGGCTACGACATTACAGTAGCTAAGATATTGCAAGAGCCATGACTTTACAGTAGATATGACATGCTAGTGGCTATGACATCACAAATGGTATGAAGTGACAACTGACATGACTTCACAATGACTATGATATCACAAGGGCTACGATGTTACAGGGGCTATGATGTCACAATGGCTATGAGGACACAATGGCTAAAACAGTACAATGTCTGTGATATTATTTTGACTATGACTTTACAAAGGCTATGACATTATTGTGGCTATGATGTCACAGTAGCTGTGACGTTACCACGGCTCTGATGTTTTCATGGCCATGATGACGATGGCTATGATGACAATGAGTATGCCGACACAATGGCTAGGATGTTACAAATGCGATGACTTTACAATGTATATGATATTACAAAGGTTACGACGTTTCAATGGCTATGACATTAATGTGGCTATGAGGTTTCAATGGCTATGACGTCACAATGGCTATTACAGGACAGTGGAAATGACTAGACTATCTCTATGACATGGCGGTTCCTATCACGTTACGATGGCTGTGACACAATTGTGGCTATGCCATCACGATGTCTATGACATCATGATGGTTATGAAGTCAACGGCAATGACATAACAATCTCTATGAAACTACAGTGGCTTTGACCTTACAATATATATGATGTTATAGTCTCTGTGACGTCACAATGGCTATGGATCACAATGGCTATGACATCACAATGGCTATGACGTTCCAATGACTATGACATCAAAATGGCTATGACGTTAAATTTGCAATGACTTAAATATGTCTGTGTCATTACGCTGCCTGTGACGTTACAATGGCTGTGACATTATAGTGGCTATGACGATGCAATTCCTGTGGCATTGTAGTAGCTATGACTTTTCAATGGCTATGAAATTAAAGTGGGTATGACGTCACAAAGGCTACGTCATCACTATGGCTATGACTTGATAATGGCCATGACATCACAATTGCTACGAAGTCACACTTGATATGACTTCACATTTATGTGACGTCACAACAGCTATGATGTTAAAATTGCTATGTCACAATTGCTACAACGTCACAATTCCTATGGCGTTGCAATGGCTGTGATATTATCATGACTATGACGTTATAAAAGCTATGACATTATAGTGGGTAGGACGTCCCACTGGCTATGAAATTACAATGGCTCTGATGTTATGATGGCTACGACGTGACGATGGCTATATTGAAAATGGCTACGCCGACACAATGGCTATGATATTACAAATAGTATTACTTTCCAATGTCTATGACCTTACAAATACTACGCCGTCTCAATGGCTGTGACGTGATAGTGGCTATGAGGTTACAATCGCTATGACATCACAATGGGTATGAAGGCACAATGGTTATGGCACTAGAGTGGCTAGGCCATTACTATAGATCCGATGTTTCATTGGCTATGACATTACAGTAGCTATGATATTGCAAGAGCCATGACTTTACAGTAAATATGACGTGCTAGTGGCTATGACATCACAAATGGTATGAAGTCACAACTGACAAGCCTCACAATGACTATGATATCACAAGGGCTACGATGTTCCAACTGCTATGACGTCACAATTGCTACGACGTCACAATGGCTATGACAATACAGTGGGAATGACTTTACTATGTCTATTGCATGGTAGTGCCTAAGATATTACATTGGCTTTGACATTATAGTGGCCAGGACATCACGGTTGCTGTAACGTCATGATGGCAATGACATCGCAATAGCTATGAAGTCACAGATGACATGACTTCACAATGACTATGATATCACAAGGGCTACGATGTTACAGTGGCTATGATGTCACAATGGCTATGAGGACACAATGGCTAAAACGGTACAATGTCTGTGATATTGTTGTGACTATGACTTTACAAAGGCTATGACATTATTGTGGCTATGATGTCACAGTAGCTGTGACGTTACCACGGCTCTGATGTTTTCATGGCCATGATGACGATGGTTATGATGACAATGAGTATCCCGACACAATGGCTAGAATATTATACATGCGATGACTTTACAATGTATATGATATTACAAAGGTTACGACGTTTCAATGCCTATGACATTAATGTGGCTATGAGGTTTCAGTGTCTATGACGGCACAATGCCCATGACATAACAATGGCTATGACGTCACAATGGCTATTACGGGACAGTGGAAATGACTAGACTATCTCTATGACATTGTGGTGCGTATCACGTTACGATGGCTGTGCCACAATAGTGGCTATGCCATCACAATGTCTATGACATCATGATGGTTATGAAGTCAACGGCAATGACATAACAATGTCTATGAAACTACAGTGGCTTTGACCTTACAATATATATGATGTTATAGTCTCTGTGATGTCACAATGGCTATGGATCACAATGACTATGACATCACAATGGCTATGACGTTAAATTTGCAATGACTTAAATATGTCTGTGTCATTACAGTGCCTGTGACGTTACAATGGCTGTGACATTATAGTGGCTATGACGATGCAATTCCTGTGGCATTGTAGTAGCTATGACTTTTCAATGGCTATGAAATTACAGTGGGTATGACGTCACAAAGGCTACGTCATCACTATGGCTATGACTTGATAATGGCCATGACATCACAATTGCTACGAAGTCACACTTGATATGACTTCATATTCATGTGACGTCACAACTGCTATGATGTTAAAATTGCTATGGCACAATTGCTACAACGTCACAATTCCTATGGCGTTGCAATGGCTGTGATATTATCAGGACTATGACGTTATAAAAGCATTGACATTATAGTGTTTAGGACGTCCCAGTGGCTATGAAGTTACAATGGCTCTGATATTATGATGGCTACGACTTGACGATGGCTATATTGAAAATGGCTATGCCGACACAATGGCTATGATATTACAAATATTATTACTTTCCAATGTCTATGACCTTACAAATGCTACGCCGTCTCAATGGCTGTGACGTTATTGTGGCTAAGAGGTTACAATGGCTATGATATCACAATGGGTATGAAGGCACAATGGTTATGGCACTAGAGTGGCTAGGCCATTACTATGGATCCGATGTTTCATTGGCTACGACATTACAGTAGCTAAGATATTGCAAGAGCCATGACTTTACAGTAGATATGACATGCTAGTGGCTATGACATCACAAATGGTATGAAGTGACAACTGACATGACTTCACAATGACTATGATATCACAAGGGCTACGATGTTACAGGGGCTATGATGTCACAATGGCTATGAGGACACAATGGCTAAAACAGTACAATGTCTGTGATATTATTTTGACTATGACTTTACAAAGGCTATGACATTATTGTGGCTATGATGTCACAGTAGCTGTGACGTTACCACGGCTCTGATGTTTTCATGGCCATGATGACGATGGCTATGATGACAATGAGTATGCCGACACAATGGCTAGGATGTTACAAATGCGATGACTTTACAATGTATATGATATTACAAAGGTTACGACGTTTCAATGGCTATGACATTAATGTGGCTATGAGGTTTCAATGGCTATGACGTCACAATGGCTATTACAGGACAGTGGAAATGACTAGACTATCTCTATGACATGGCGGTTCCTATCACGTTACGATGGCTGTGACACAATTGTGGCTATGCCATCACGATGTCTGTGACATCATGATGGTTATGAAGTCAACGGCAATGACATAACAATCTCTATGAAACTACAGTGGCTTTGACCTTACAATATATATGATGTTATAGTCTCTGTGACGTCACAATGGCTATGGATCACAATGGCTATGACATCACAATGGCTATGACGTTCCAATGACTATGACATCAAAATGGCTATGACGTTAAATTTGCAATGACTTAAATATGTCTGTGTCATTACGCTGCCTGTGACGTTACAATGGCTGTGACATTATAGTGGCTATGACGATGCAATTCCTGTGGCATTGTAGTAGCTATGACTTTTCAATGGCTATGAAATTAAAGTGGGTATGACGTCACAAAGGCTACGTCATCACTATGGCTATGACTTGATAATGGCCATGACATCACAATTGCTACGAAGTCACACTTGATATGACTTCACATTTATGTGACGTCACAACAGCTATGATGTTAAAATTGCTATGTCACAATTGCTACAACGTCACAATTCCTATGGCGTTGCAATGGCTGTGATATTATCATGACTATGACGTTATAAAAGCTATGACATTATAGTGGGTAGGACGTCCCACTGGCTATGAAATTACAATGGCTCTGATGTTATGATGGCTACGACGTGACGATGGCTATATTGAAAATGGCTACGCCGACACAATGGCTATGATATTACAAATAGTATTACTTTCCAATGTCTATGACCTTACAAATACTACGCCGTCTCAATGGCTGTGACGTGATAGTGGCTATGAGGTTACAATCGCTATGACATCACAATGGGTATGAAGGCACAATGGTTATGGCACTAGAGTGGCTAGGCCATTACTATAGATCCGATGTTTCATTGGCTATGACATTACAGTAGCTATGATATTGCAAGAGCCATGACTTTACAGTAAATATGACGTGCTAGTGGCTATGACATCACAAATGGTATGAAGTCACAACTGACAAGCCTCACAATGACTATGATATCACAAGGGCTACGATGTTCCAACTGCTATGACGTCACAATTGCTACGACGTCACAATGGCTATGACAATACAGTGGGAATGACTTTACTATGTCTATTGCATGGTAGTGCCTAAGATATTACATTGGCTTTGACATTATAGTGGCCAGGACATCACGGTTGCTGTAACGTCATGATGGCAATGACATCGCAATAGCTATGAAGTCACAGATGACATGACTTCACAATGACTATGATATCACAAGGGCTACGATGTTACAGTGGCTATGATGTCACAATGGCTATGAGGACACAATGGCTAAAACGGTACAATGTCTGTGATATTGTTGTGACTATGACTTTACAAAGGCTATGACATTATTGTGGCTATGATGTCACAGTAGCTGTGACGTTACCACGGCTCTGATGTTTTCATGGCCATGATGACGATGGTTATGATGACAATGAGTATCCCGACACAATGGCTAGAATATTATACATGCGATGACTTTACAATGTATATGATATTACAAAGGTTACGACGTTTCAATGCCTATGACATTAATGTGGCTATGAGGTTTCAGTGTCTATGACGGCACAATGCCCATGACATAACAATGGCTATGACGTCACAATGGCTATTACGGGACAGTGGAAATGACTAGACTATCTCTATGACATTGTGGTGCGTATCACGTTACGATGGCTGTGCCACAATAGTGGCTATGCCATCACAATGTCTATGACATCATGATGGTTATGAAGTCAACGGCAATGACATAACAATGTCTATGAAACTACAGTGGCTTTGACCTTACAATATATATGATGTTATAGTCTCTGTGATGTCACAATGGCTATGGATCACAATGACTATGACATCACAATGGCTATGACGTTAAATTTGCAATGACTTAAATATGTCTGTGTCATTACAGTGCCTGTGACGTTACAATGGCTGTGACATTATAGTGGCTATGACGATGCAATTCCTGTGGCATTGTAGTAGCTATGACTTTTCAATGGCTATGAAATTACAGTGGGTATGACGTCACAAAGGCTACGTCATCACTATGGCTATGACTTGATAATGGCCATGACATCACAATTGCTACGAAGTCACACTTGATATGACTTCATATTCATGTGACGTCACAACTGCTATGATGTTAAAATTGCTATGGCACAATTGCTACAACGTCACAATTCCTATGGCGTTGCAATGGCTGTGATATTATCAGGACTATGACGTTATAAAAGCATTGACATTATAGTGTTTAGGACGTCCCAGTGGCTATGAAGTTACAATGGCTCTGATATTATGATGGCTACGACTTGACGATGGCTATATTGAAAATGGCTATGCCGACACAATGGCTATGATATTACAAATATTATTACTTTCCAATGTCTATGACCTTACAAATGCTACGCCGTCTCAATGGCTGTGACGTTATTGTGGCTAAGAGGTTACAATGGCTATGATATCACAATGGGTATGAAGGCACAATGGTTATGGCACTAGAGTGGCTAGGCCATTACTATGGATCCGATGTTTCATTGGCTACGACATTACAGTAGCTAAGATATTGCAAGAGCCATGACTTTACAGTAGATATGACATGCTAGTGGCTATGACATCACAAATGGTATGAAGTGACAACTGACATGACTTCACAATGACTATGATATCACAAGGGCTACGATGTTACAGGGGCTATGATGTCACAATGGCTATGAGGACACAATGGCTAAAACAGTACAATGTCTGTGATATTATTTTGACTATGACTTTACAAAGGCTATGACATTATTGTGGCTATGATGTCACAGTAGCTGTGACGTTACCACGGCTCTGATGTTTTCATGGCCATGATGACGATGGCTATGATGACAATGAGTATGCCGACACAATGGCTAGGATGTTACAAATGCGATGACTTTACAATGTATATGATATTACAAAGGTTACGACGTTTCAATGGCTATGACATTAATGTGGCTATGAGGTTTCAATGGCTATGACGTCACAATGGCTATTACAGGACAGTGGAAATGACTAGACTATCTCTATGACATGGCGGTTCCTATCACGTTACGATGGCTGTGACACAATTGTGGCTATGCCATCACGATGTCTGTGACATCATGATGGTTATGAAGTCAACGGCAATGACATAACAATCTCTATGAAACTACAGTGGCTTTGACCTTACAATATATATGATGTTATAGTCTCTGTGACGTCACAATGGCTATGGATCACAATGGCTATGACATCACAATGGCTATGACGTTCCAATGACTATGACATCAAAATGGCTATGACGTTAAATTTGCAATGACTTAAATATGTCTGTGTCATTACGCTGCCTGTGACGTTACAATGGCTGTGACATTATAGTGGCTATGACGATGCAATTCCTGTGGCATTGTAGTAGCTATGACTTTTCAATGGCTATGAAATTAAAGTGGGTATGACGTCACAAAGGCTACGTCATCACTATGGCTATGACTTGATAATGGCCATGACATCACAATTGCTACGAAGTCACACTTGATATGACTTCACATTTATGTGACGTCACAACAGCTATGATGTTAAAATTGCTATGTCACAATTGCTACAACGTCACAATTCCTATGGCGTTGCAATGGCTGTGATATTATCATGACTATGACGTTATAAAAGCTATGACATTATAGTGGGTAGGACGTCCCACTGGCTATGAAATTACAATGGCTCTGATGTTATGATGGCTACGACGTGACGATGGCTATATTGAAAATGGCTACGCCGACACAATGGCTATGATATTACAAATAGTATTACTTTCCAATGTCTATGACCTTACAAATACTACGCCGTCTCAATGGCTGTGACGTGATAGTGGCTATGAGGTTACAATCGCTATGACATCACAATGGGTATGAAGGCACAATGGTTATGGCACTAGAGTGGCTAGGCCATTACTATAGATCCGATGTTTCATTGGCTATGACATTACAGTAGCTATGATATTGCAAGAGCCATGACTTTACAGTAAATATGACGTGCTAGTGGCTATGACATCACAAATGGTATGAAGTCACAACTGACAAGCCTCACAATGACTATGATATCACAAGGGCTACGATGTTCCAACTGCTATGACGTCACAATTGCTACGACGTCACAATGGCTATGACAATACAGTGGGAATGACTTTACTATGTCTATTGCATGGTAGTGCCTAAGATATTACATTGGCTTTGACATTATAGTGGCCAGGACATCACGGTTGCTGTAACGTCATGATGGCAATGACATCGCAATAGCTATGAAGTCACAGATGACATGGCTTCACAATGACTATGATATCACAAGGGCTACGATGTTACAGTGGCTATGATGTCACAATGGCTATGAGGACACAATGGCTAAAACGGTACAATGTCTGTGATATTGTTGTGACTATGACTTTACAAAGGCTATGACATTATTGTGGCTATGATGTCACAGTAGCTGTGACGTTACCACGGCTCTGATGTTTTCATGGCCATGATGACGATGGTTATGATGACAATGAGTATCCCGACACAATGGCTAGAATATTATACATGCGATGACTTTACAATGTATATGATATTACAAAGGTTACGACGTTTCAATGCCTATGACATTAATGTGGCTATGAGGTTTCAGTGTCTATGACGGCACAATGCCCATGACATAACAATGGCTATGACGTCACAATGGCTATTACGGGACAGTGGAAATGACTAGACTATCTCTATGACATTGTGGTGCGTATCACGTTACGATGGCTGTGCCACAATAGTGGCTATGCCATCACAATGTCTATGACATCATGATGGTTATGAAGTCAACGGCAATGACATAACAATGTCTATGAAACTACAGTGGCTTTGACCTTACAATATATATGATGTTATAGTCTCTGTGATGTCACAATGGCTATGGATCACAATGACTATGACATCACAATGGCTATGACGTTAAATTTGCAATGACTTAAATATGTCTGTGTCATTACAGTGCCTGTGACGTTACAATGGCTGTGACATTATAGTGGCTATGACGATGCAATTCCTGTGGCATTGTAGTAGCTATGACTTTTCAATGGCTATGAAATTACAGTGGGTATGACGTCACAAAGGCTACGTCATCACTATGGCTATGACTTGATAATGGCCATGACATCACAATTGCTACGAAGTCACACTTGATATGACTTCATATTCATGTGACGTCACAACTGCTATGATGTTAAAATTGCTATGGCACAATTGCTACAACGTCACAATTCCTATGGCGTTGCAATGGCTGTGATATTATCAGGACTATGACGTTATAAAAGCATTGACATTATAGTGTTTAGGACGTCCCAGTGGCTATGAAGTTACAATGGCTCTGATATTATGATGGCTACGACTTGACGATGGCTATATTGAAAATGGCTATGCCGACACAATGGCTATGATATTACAAATATTATTACTTTCCAATGTCTATGACCTTACAAATGCTACGCCGTCTCAATGGCTGTGACGTTATTGTGGCTAAGAGGTTACAATGGCTATGATATCACAATGGGTATGAAGGCACAATGGTTATGGCACTAGAGTGGCTAGGCCATTACTATGGATCCGATGTTTCATTGGCTACGACATTACAGTAGCTAAGATATTGCAAGAGCCATGACTTTACAGTAGATATGACATGCTAGTGGCTATGACATCACAAATGGTATGAAGTGACAACTGACATGACTTCACAATGACTATGATATCACAAGGGCTACGATGTTACAGGGGCTATGATGTCACAATGGCTATGAGGACACAATGGCTAAAACAGTACAATGTCTGTGATATTATTTTGACTATGACTTTACAAAGGCTATGACATTATTGTGGCTATGATGTCACAGTAGCTGTGACGTTACCACGGCTCTGATGTTTTCATGGCCATGATGACGATGGCTATGATGACAATGAGTATGCCGACACAATGGCTAGGATGTTACAAATGCGATGACTTTACAATGTATATGATATTACAAAGGTTACGACGTTTCAATGGCTATGACATTAATGTGGCTATGAGGTTTCAATGGCTATGACGTCACAATGGCTATTACAGGACAGTGGAAATGACTAGACTATCTCTATGACATGGCGGTTCCTATCACGTTACGATGGCTGTGACACAATTGTGGCTATGCCATCACGATGTCTATGACATCATGATGGTTATGAAGTCAACGGCAATGACATAACAATCTCTATGAAACTACAGTGGCTTTGACCTTACAATATATATGATGTTATAGTCTCTGTGACGTCACAATGGCTATGGATCACAATGGCTATGACATCACAATGGCTATGACGTTCCAATGACTATGACATCAAAATGGCTATGACGTTAAATTTGCAATGACTTAAATATGTCTGTGTCATTACGCTGCCTGTGACGTTACAATGGCTGTGACATTATAGTGGCTATGACGATGCAATTCCTGTGGCATTGTAGTAGCTATGACTTTTCAATGGCTATGAAATTAAAGTGGGTATGACGTCACAAAGGCTACGTCATCACTATGGCTATGACTTGATAATGGCCATGACATCACAATTGCTACGAAGTCACACTTGATATGACTTCACATTTATGTGACGTCACAACAGCTATGATGTTAAAATTGCTATGTCACAATTGCTACAACGTCACAATTCCTATGGCGTTGCAATGGCTGTGATATTATCATGACTATGACGTTATAAAAGCTATGACATTATAGTGGGTAGGACGTCCCACTGGCTATGAAATTACAATGGCTCTGATGTTATGATGGCTACGACGTGACGATGGCTATATTGAAAATGGCTACGCCGACACAATGGCTATGATATTACAAATAGTATTACTTTCCAATGTCTATGACCTTACAAATACTACGCCGTCTCAATGGCTGTGACGTGATAGTGGCTATGAGGTTACAATCGCTATGACATCACAATGGGTATGAAGGCACAATGGTTATGGCACTAGAGTGGCTAGGCCATTACTATAGATCCGATGTTTCATTGGCTATGACATTACAGTAGCTATGATATTGCAAGAGCCATGACTTTACAGTAAATATGACGTGCTAGTGGCTATGACATCACAAATGGTATGAAGTCACAACTGACAAGCCTCACAATGACTATGATATCACAAGGGCTACGATGTTCCAACTGCTATGACGTCACAATTGCTACGACGTCACAATGGCTATGACAATACAGTGGGAATGACTTTACTATGTCTATTGCATGGTAGTGCCTAAGATATTACATTGGCTTTGACATTATAGTGGCCAGGACATCACGGTTGCTGTAACGTCATGATGGCAATGACATCGCAATAGCTATGAAGTCACAGATGACATGGCTTCACAATGACTATGATATCACAAGGGCTACGATGTTACAGTGGCTATGATGTCACAATGGCTATGAGGACACAATGGCTAAAACGGTACAATGTCTGTGATATTGTTGTGACTATGACTTTACAAAGGCTATGACATTATTGTGGCTATGATGTCACAGTAGCTGTGACGTTACCACGGCTCTGATGTTTTCATGGCCATGATGACGATGGTTATGATGACAATGAGTATCCCGACACAATGGCTAGAATATTATACATGCGATGACTTTACAATGTATATGATATTACAAAGGTTACGACGTTTCAATGCCTATGACATTAATGTGGCTATGAGGTTTCAGTGTCTATGACGGCACAATGCCCATGACATAACAATGGCTATGACGTCACAATGGCTATTACGGGACAGTGGAAATGACTAGACTATCTCTATGACATTGTGGTGCGTATCACGTTACGATGGCTGTGCCACAATAGTGGCTATGCCATCACAATGTCTATGACATCATGATGGTTATGAAGTCAACGGCAATGACATAACAATGTCTATGAAACTACAGTGGCTTTGACCTTACAATATATATGATGTTATAGTCTCTGTGATGTCACAATGGCTATGGATCACAATGACTATGACATCACAATGGCTATGACGTTAAATTTGCAATGACTTAAATATGTCTGTGTCATTACAGTGCCTGTGACGTTACAATGGCTGTGACATTATAGTGGCTATGACGATGCAATTCCTGTGGCATTGTAGTAGCTATGACTTTTCAATGGCTATGAAATTACAGTGGGTATGACGTCACAAAGGCTACGTCATCACTATGGCTATGACTTGATAATGGCCATGACATCACAATTGCTACGAAGTCACACTTGATATGACTTCATATTCATGTGACGTCACAACTGCTATGATGTTAAAATTGCTATGGCACAATTGCTACAACGTCACAATTCCTATGGCGTTGCAATGGCTGTGATATTATCAGGACTATGACGTTATAAAAGCATTGACATTATAGTGTTTAGGACGTCCCAGTGGCTATGAAGTTACAATGGCTCTGATATTATGATGGCTACGACTTGACGATGGCTATATTGAAAATGGCTATGCCGACACAATGGCTATGATATTACAAATATTATTACTTTCCAATGTCTATGACCTTACAAATGCTACGCCGTCTCAATGGCTGTGACGTTATTGTGGCTAAGA
The DNA here is from genome assembly GCF_028538775.1 of Myotis yumanensis. NCBI lineage: Eukaryota > Metazoa > Chordata > Mammalia > Chiroptera > Vespertilionidae > Myotis > Myotis yumanensis. The sequence goes on from NW_027223832.1 coordinate 59,990, forward strand.
GGTTACAATGGCTATGATATCACAATGGGTATGAAGGCACAATGGTTATGGCACTAGAGTGGCTAGGCCATTACTATGGATCCGATGTTTCATTGGCTACGACATTACAGTAGCTAAGATATTGCAAGAGCCATGACTTTACAGTAGATATGACATGCTAGTGGCTATGACATCACAAATGGTATGAAGTGACAACTGACATGACTTCACAATGACTATGATATCACAAGGGCTACGATGTTACAGGGGCTATGATGTCACAATGGCTATGAGGACACAATGGCTAAAACAGTACAATGTCTGTGATATTATTTTGACTATGACTTTACAAAGGCTATGACATTATTGTGGCTATGATGTCACAGTAGCTGTGACGTTACCACGGCTCTGATGTTTTCATGGCCATGATGACGATGGCTATGATGACAATGAGTATGCCGACACAATGGCTAGGATGTTACAAATGCGATGACTTTACAATGTATATGATATTACAAAGGTTACGACGTTTCAATGGCTATGACATTAATGTGGCTATGAGGTTTCAATGGCTATGACGTCACAATGGCTATTACAGGACAGTGGAAATGACTAGACTATCTCTATGACATGGCGGTTCCTATCACGTTACGATGGCTGTGACACAATTGTGGCTATGCCATCACGATGTCTATGACATCATGATGGTTATGAAGTCAACGGCAATGACATAACAATCTCTATGAAACTACAGTGGCTTTGACCTTACAATATATATGATGTTATAGTCTCTGTGACGTCACAATGGCTATGGATCACAATGGCTATGACATCACAATGGCTATGACGTTCCAATGACTATGACATCAAAATGGCTATGACGTTAAATTTGCAATGACTTAAATATGTCTGTGTCATTACGCTGCCTGTGACGTTACAATGGCTGTGACATTATAGTGGCTATGACGATGCAATTCCTGTGGCATTGTAGTAGCTATGACTTTTCAATGGCTATGAAATTAAAGTGGGTATGACGTCACAAAGGCTACGTCATCACTATGGCTATGACTTGATAATGGCCATGACATCACAATTGCTACGAAGTCACACTTGATATGACTTCACATTTATGTGACGTCACAACAGCTATGATGTTAAAATTGCTATGTCACAATTGCTACAACGTCACAATTCCTATGGCGTTGCAATGGCTGTGATATTATCATGACTATGACGTTATAAAAGCTATGACATTATAGTGGGTAGGACGTCCCACTGGCTATGAAATTACAATGGCTCTGATGTTATGATGGCTACGACGTGACGATGGCTATATTGAAAATGGCTACGCCGACACAATGGCTATGATATTACAAATAGTATTACTTTCCAATGTCTATGACCTTACAAATACTACGCCGTCTCAATGGCTGTGACGTGATAGTGGCTATGAGGTTACAATCGCTATGACATCACAATGGGTATGAAGGCACAATGGTTATGGCACTAGAGTGGCTAGGCCATTACTATAGATCCGATGTTTCATTGGCTATGACATTACAGTAGCTATGATATTGCAAGAGCCATGACTTTACAGTAAATATGACGTGCTAGTGGCTATGACATCACAAATGGTATGAAGTCACAACTGACAAGCCTCACAATGACTATGATATCACAAGGGCTACGATGTTCCAACTGCTATGACGTCACAATTGCTACGACGTCACAATGGCTATGACAATACAGTGGGAATGACTTTACTATGTCTATTGCATGGTAGTGCCTAAGATATTACATTGGCTTTGACATTATAGTGGCCAGGACATCACGGTTGCTGTAACGTCATGATGGCAATGACATCGCAATAGCTATGAAGTCACAGATGACATGACTTCACAATGACTATGATATCACAAGGGCTACGATGTTACAGTGGCTATGATGTCACAATGGCTATGAGGACACAATGGCTAAAACGGTACAATGTCTGTGATATTGTTGTGACTATGACTTTACAAAGGCTATGACATTATTGTGGCTATGATGTCACAGTAGCTGTGACGTTACCACGGCTCTGATGTTTTCATGGCCATGATGACGATGGTTATGATGACAATGAGTATCCCGACACAATGGCTAGAATATTATACATGCGATGACTTTACAATGTATATGATATTACAAAGGTTACGACGTTTCAATGCCTATGACATTAATGTGGCTATGAGGTTTCAGTGTCTATGACGGCACAATGCCCATGACATAACAATGGCTATGACGTCACAATGGCTATTACGGGACAGTGGAAATGACTAGACTATCTCTATGACATTGTGGTGCGTATCACGTTACGATGGCTGTGCCACAATAGTGGCTATGCCATCACAATGTCTATGACATCATGATGGTTATGAAGTCAACGGCAATGACATAACAATGTCTATGAAACTACAGTGGCTTTGACCTTACAATATATATGATGTTATAGTCTCTGTGATGTCACAATGGCTATGGATCACAATGACTATGACATCACAATGGCTATGACGTTAAATTTGCAATGACTTAAATATGTCTGTGTCATTACAGTGCCTGTGACGTTACAATGGCTGTGACATTATAGTGGCTATGACGATGCAATTCCTGTGGCATTGTAGTAGCTATGACTTTTCAATGGCTATGAAATTACAGTGGGTATGACGTCACAAAGGCTACGTCATCACTATGGCTATGACTTGATAATGGCCATGACATCACAATTGCTACGAAGTCACACTTGATATGACTTCATATTCATGTGACGTCACAACTGCTATGATGTTAAAATTGCTATGGCACAATTGCTACAACGTCACAATTCCTATGGCGTTGCAATGGCTGTGATATTATCAGGACTATGACGTTATAAAAGCATTGACATTATAGTGTTTAGGACGTCCCAGTGGCTATGAAGTTACAATGGCTCTGATATTATGATGGCTACGACTTGACGATGGCTATATTGAAAATGGCTATGCCGACACAATGGCTATGATATTACAAATATTATTACTTTCCAATGTCTATGACCTTACAAATGCTACGCCGTCTCAATGGCTGTGACGTTATTGTGGCTAAGAGGTTACAATGGCTATGATATCACAATGGGTATGAAGGCACAATGGTTATGGCACTAGAGTGGCTAGGCCATTACTATGGATCCGATGTTTCATTGGCTACGACATTACAGTAGCTAAGATATTGCAAGAGCCATGACTTTACAGTAGATATGACATGCTAGTGGCTATGACATCACAAATGGTATGAAGTGACAACTGACATGACTTCACAATGACTATGATATCACAAGGGCTACGATGTTACAGGGGCTATGATGTCACAATGGCTATGAGGACACAATGGCTAAAACAGTACAATGTCTGTGATATTATTTTGACTATGACTTTACAAAGGCTATGACATTATTGTGGCTATGATGTCACAGTAGCTGTGACGTTACCACGGCTCTGATGTTTTCATGGCCATGATGACGATGGCTATGATGACAATGAGTATGCCGACACAATGGCTAGGATGTTACAAATGCGATGACTTTACAATGTATATGATATTACAAAGGTTACGACGTTTCAATGGCTATGACATTAATGTGGCTATGAGGTTTCAATGGCTATGACGTCACAATGGCTATTACAGGACAGTGGAAATGACTAGACTATCTCTATGACATGGCGGTTCCTATCACGTTACGATGGCTGTGACACAATTGTGGCTATGCCATCACGATGTCTATGACATCATGATGGTTATGAAGTCAACGGCAATGACATAACAATCTCTATGAAACTACAGTGGCTTTGACCTTACAATATATATGATGTTATAGTCTCTGTGACGTCACAATGGCTATGGATCACAATGGCTATGACATCACAATGGCTATGACGTTCCAATGACTATGACATCAAAATGGCTATGACGTTAAATTTGCAATGACTTAAATATGTCTGTGTCATTACGCTGCCTGTGACGTTACAATGGCTGTGACATTATAGTGGCTATGACGATGCAATTCCTGTGGCATTGTAGTAGCTATGACTTTTCAATGGCTATGAAATTAAAGTGGGTATGACGTCACAAAGGCTACGTCATCACTATGGCTATGACTTGATAATGGCCATGACATCACAATTGCTACGAAGTCACACTTGATATGACTTCACATTTATGTGACGTCACAACAGCTATGATGTTAAAATTGCTATGTCACAATTGCTACAACGTCACAATTCCTATGGCGTTGCAATGGCTGTGATATTATCATGACTATGACGTTATAAAAGCTATGACATTATAGTGGGTAGGACGTCCCACTGGCTATGAAATTACAATGGCTCTGATGTTATAATGGCTACGACGTGACGATGGCTATATTGAAAATGGCTACGCCGACACAATGGCTATGATATTACAAATAGTATTACTTTCCAATGTCTATGACCTTACAAATACTACGCCGTCTCAATGGCTGTGACGTGATAGTGGCTATGAGGTTACAATCGCTATGACATCACAATGGGTATGAAGGCACAATGGTTATGGCACTAGAGTGGCTAGGCCATTACTATAGATCCGATGTTTCATTGGCTATGACATTACAGTAGCTATGATATTGCAAGAGCCATGACTTTACAGTAAATATGACGTGCTAGTGGCTATGACATCACAAATGGTATGAAGTCACAACTGACAAGCCTCACAATGACTATGATATCACAAGGGCTACGATGTTCCAACTGCTATGACGTCACAATTGCTACGACGTCACAATGGCTATGACAATACAGTGGGAATGACTTTACTATGTCTATTGCATGGTAGTGCCTAAGATATTACATTGGCTTTGACATTATAGTGGCCAGGACATCACGGTTGCTGTAACGTCATGATGGCAATGACATCGCAATAGCTATGAAGTCACAGATGACATGGCTTCACAATGACTATGATATCACAAGGGCTACGATGTTACAGTGGCTATGATGTCACAATGGCTATGAGGACACAATGGCTAAAACGGTACAATGTCTGTGATATTGTTGTGACTATGACTTTACAAAGGCTATGACATTATTGTGGCTATGATGTCACAGTAGCTGTGACGTTACCACGGCTCTGATGTTTTCATGGCCATGATGACGATGGTTATGATGACAATGAGTATCCCGACACAATGGCTAGAATATTATACATGCGATGAATTTACAATGTATATGATATTACAAAGGTTACGACGTTTCAATGCCTATGACATTAATGTGGCTATGAGGTTTCAGTGTCTATGACGGCACAATGCCCATGACATAACAATGGCTATGACGTCACAATGGCTATTACGGGACAGTGGAAATGACTAGACTATCTCTATGACATTGTGGTGCGTATCACGTTACGATGGCTGTGCCACAATAGTGGCTATGCCATCACAATGTCTATGACATCATGATGGTTATGAAGTCAACGGCAATGACATAACAATGTCTATGAAACTACAGTGGCTTTGACCTTACAATATATATGATGTTATAGTCTCTGTGATGTCACAATGGCTATGGATCACAATGACTATGACATCACAATGGCTATGACGTTAAATTTGCAATGACTTAAATATGTCTGTGTCATTACAGTGCCTGTGACGTTACAATGGCTGTGACATTATAGTGGCTATGACGATGCAATTCCTGTGGCATTGTAGTAGCTATGACTTTTCAATGGCTATGAAATTAAAGTGGGTATGACGTCACAAAGGCTACGTCATCACTATGGCTATGACTTGATAATGGCCATGACATCACAATTGCTACGAAGTCACACTTGATATGACTTCATATTCATGTGACGTCACAACTGCTATGATGTTAAAATTGCTATGGCACAATTGCTACAACGTCACAATTCCTATGGCGTTGCAATGGCTGTGATATTATCAGGACTATGACGTTATAAAAGCATTGACATTATAGTGTTTAGGACGTCCCAGTGGCTATGAAGTTACAATGGCTCTGATATTATGATGGCTACGACTTGACGATGGCTATATTGAAAATGGCTATGCCGACACAATGGCTATGATATTACAAATATTATTACTTTCCAATGTCTATGACCTTACAAATGCTACGCCGTCTCAATGGCTGTGACGTTATTGTGGCTAAGAGGTTACAATGGCTATGATATCACAATGGGTATGAAGGCACAATGGTTATGGCACTAGAGTGGCTAGGCCATTACTATGGATCCGATGTTTCATTGGCTACGACATTACAGTAGCTAAGATATTGCAAGAGCCATGACTTTACAGTAGATATGACATGCTAGTGGCTATGACATCACAAATGGTATGAAGTGACAACTGACATGACTTCACAATGACTATGATATCACAAGGGCTACGATGTTACAGGGGCTATGATGTCACAATGGCTATGAGGACACAATGGCTAAAACAGTACAATGTCTGTGATATTATTTTGACTATGACTTTACAAAGGCTATGACATTATTGTGGCTATGATGTCACAGTAGCTGTGACGTTACCACGGCTCTGATGTTTTCATGGCCATGATGACGATGGCTATGATGACAATGAGTATGCCGACACAATGGCTAGGATGTTACAAATGCGATGACTTTACAATGTATATGATATTACAAAGGTTACGACGTTTCAATGGCTATGACATTAATGTGGCTATGAGGTTTCAATGGCTATGACGTCACAATGGCTATTACAGGACAGTGGAAATGACTAGACTATCTCTATGACATGGCGGTTCCTATCACGTTACGATGGCTGTGACACAATTGTGGCTATGCCATCACGATGTCTATGACATCATGATGGTTATGAAGTCAACGGCAATGACATAACAATCTCTATGAAACTACAGTGGCTTTGACCTTACAATATATATGATGTTATAGTCTCTGTGACGTCACAATGGCTATGGATCACAATGGCTATGACATCACAATGGCTATGACGTTCCAATGACTATGACATCAAAATGGCTATGACGTTAAATTTGCAATGACTTAAATATGTCTGTGTCATTACGCTGCCTGTGACGTTACAATGGCTGTGACATTATAGTGGCTATGACGATGCAATTCCTGTGGCATTGTAGTAGCTATGACTTTTCAATGGCTATGAAATTAAAGTGGGTATGACGTCACAAAGGCTACGTCATCACTATGGCTATGACTTGATAATGGCCATGACATCACAATTGCTACGAAGTCACACTTGATATGACTTCACATTTATGTGACGTCACAACAGCTATGATGTTAAAATTGCTATGTCACAATTGCTACAACGTCACAATTCCTATGGCGTTGCAATGGCTGTGATATTATCATGACTATGACGTTATAAAAGCTATGACATTATAGTGGGTAGGACGTCCCACTGGCTATGAAATTACAATGGCTCTGATGTTATGATGGCTACGACGTGACGATGGCTATATTGAAAATGGCTACGCCGACACAATGGCTATGATATTACAAATAGTATTACTTTCCAATGTCTATGACCTTACAAATACTACGCCGTCTCAATGGCTGTGACGTGATAGTGGCTATGAGGTTACAATCGCTATGACATCACAATGGGTATGAAGGCACAATGGTTATGGCACTAGAGTGGCTAGGCCATTACTATAGATCCGATGTTTCATTGGCTATGACATTACAGTAGCTATGATATTGCAAGAGCCATGACTTTACAGTAAATATGACGTGCTAGTGGCTATGACATCACAAATGGTATGAAGTCACAACTGACAAGCCTCACAATGACTATGATATCACAAGGGCTACGATGTTCCAACTGCTATGACGTCACAATTGCTACGACGTCACAATGGCTATGACAATACAGTGGGAATGACTTTACTATGTCTATTGCATGGTAGTGCCTAAGATATTACATTGGCTTTGACATTATAGTGGCCAGGACATCACGGTTGCTGTAACGTCATGATGGCAATGACATCGCAATAGCTATGAAGTCACAGATGACATGGCTTCACAATGACTATGATATCACAAGGGCTACGATGTTACAGTGGCTATGATGTCACAATGGCTATGAGGACACAATGGCTAAAACGGTACAATGTCTGTGATATTGTTGTGACTATGACTTTACAAAGGCTATGACATTATTGTGGCTATGATGTCACAGTAGCTGTGACGTTACCACGGCTCTGATGTTTTCATGGCCATGATGACGATGGTTATGATGACAATGAGTATCCCGACACAATGGCTAGAATATTATACATGCGATGACTTTACAATGTATATGATATTACAAAGGTTACGACGTTTCAATGCCTATGACATTAATGTGGCTATGAGGTTTCAGTGTCTATGACGGCACAATGCCCATGACATAACAATGGCTATGACGTCACAATGGCTATTACGGGACAGTGGAAATGACTAGACTATCTCTATGACATTGTGGTGCGTATCACGTTACGATGGCTGTGCCACAATAGTGGCTATGCCATCACAATGTCTATGACATCATGATGGTTATGAAGTCAACGGCAATGACATAACAATGTCTATGAAACTACAGTGGCTTTGACCTTACAATATATATGATGTTATAGTCTCTGTGATGTCACAATGGCTATGGATCACAATGACTATGACATCACAATGGCTATGACGTTAAATTTGCAATGACTTAAATATGTCTGTGTCATTACAGTGCCTGTGACGTTACAATGGCTGTGACATTATAGTGGCTATGACGATGCAATTCCTGTGGCATTGTAGTAGCTATGACTTTTCAATGGCTATGAAATTACAGTGGGTATGACGTCACAAAGGCTACGTCATCACTATGGCTATGACTTGATAATGGCCATGACATCACAATTGCTACGAAGTCACACTTGATATGACTTCATATTCATGTGACGTCACAACTGCTATGATGTTAAAATTGCTATGGCACAATTGCTACAACGTCACAATTCCTATGGCGTTGCAATGGCTGTGATATTATCAGGACTATGACGTTATAAAAGCATTGACATTATAGTGTTTAGGACGTCCCAGTGGCTATGAAGTTACAATGGCTCTGATATTATGATGGCTACGACTTGACGATGGCTATATTGAAAATGGCTATGCCGACACAATGGCTATGATATTACAAATATTATTACTTTCCAATGTCTATGACCTTACAAATGCTACGCCGTCTCAATGGCTGTGACGTTATTGTGGCTAAGAGGTTACAATGGCTATGATATCACAATGGGTATGAAGGCACAATGGTTATGGCACTAGAGTGGCTAGGCCATTACTATGGATCCGATGTTTCATTGGCTACGACATTACAGTAGCTAAGATATTGCAAGAGCCATGACTTTACAGTAGATATGACATGCTAGTGGCTATGACATCACAAATGGTATGAAGTGACAACTGACATGACTTCACAATGACTATGATATCACAAGGGCTACGATGTTACAGGGGCTATGATGTCACAATGGCTATGAGGACACAATGGCTAAAACAGTACAATGTCTGTGATATTGTTGTGACTATGACTTTACAAAGGCTATGACATTATTGTGGCTATGATGTCACAGTAGCTGTGACGTTACCACGGCTCTGATGTTTTCATGGCCATGATGACGATGGCTATGATGACAATGAGTATGCCGACACAATGGCTAGGATGTTACAAATGCGATGACTTTACAATGTATATGATATTACAAAGGTTACGACGTTTCAATGGCTATGACATTAATGTGGCTATGAGGTTTCAATGGCTATGACGTCACAATGGCTATTACAGGACAGTGGAAATGACTAGACTATCTCTATGACATGGCGGTTCCTATCACGTTACGATGGCTGTGACACAATTGTGGCTATGCCATCACGATGTCTATGACATCATGATGGTTATGAAGTCAACGGCAATGACATAACAATCTCTATGAAACTACAGTGGCTTTGACCTTACAATATATATGATGTTATAGTCTCTGTGACGTCACAATGGCTATGGATCACAATGGCTATGACATCACAATGGCTATGACGTTCCAATGACTATGACATCAAAATGGCTATGACGTTAAATTTGCAATGACTTAAATATGTCTGTGTCATTACGCTGCCTGTGACGTTACAATGGCTGTGACATTATAGTGGCTATGACGATGCAATTCCTGTGGCATTGTAGTAGCTATGACTTTTCAATGGCTATGAAATTAAAGTGGGTATGACGTCACAAAGGCTACGTCATCACTATGGCTATGACTTGATAATGGCCATGACATCACAATTGCTACGAAGTCACACTTGATATGACTTCACATTTATGTGACGTCACAACAGCTATGATGTTAAAATTGCTATGTCACAATTGCTACAACGTCACAATTCCTATGGCGTTGCAATGGCTGTGATATTATCATGACTATGACGTTATAAAAGCTATGACATTATAGTGGGTAGGACGTCCCACTGGCTATGAAATTACAATGGCTCTGATGTTATGATGGCTACGACGTGACGATGGCTATATTAAAAATGGCTACGCCGACACAATGGCTATGATATTACCAATAGTATTACTTTCCAATGTCTATGACCTTACAAATACTACGCCGTCTCAATGGCTGTGACGTGATAGTGGCTATGAGGTTACAATCGCTATGACATCACAATGGGTATGAAGGCACAATGGTTATGGCACTAGAGTGGCTAGGCCATTACTATAGATCCGATGTTTCATTGGCTATGACATTACAGTAGCTATGATATTGCAAGAGCCATGACTTTACAGTAAATATGACGTGCTAGTGGCTATGACATCACAAATGGTATGAAGTCACAACTGACAAGCCTCACAATGACTATGATATCACAAGGGCTACGATGTTCCAACTGCTATGACGTCACAATTGCTACGACGTCACAATGGCTATGACAATACAGTGGGAATGACTTTACTATGTCTATTGCATGGTAGTGCCTAAGATATTACATTGGCTTTGACATTATAGTGGCCAGGACATCACGGTTGCTGTAACGTCATGATGGCAATGACATCGCAATAGCTATGAAGTCACAGATGACATGGCTTCACAATGACTATGATATCACAAGGGCTACGATGTTACAGTGGCTATGATGTCACAATGGCTATGAGGACACAATGGCTAAAACGGTACAATGTCTGTGATATTGTTGTGACTATGACTTTACAAAGGCTATGACATTATTGTGGCTATGATGTCACAGTAGCTGTGACGTTACCACGGCTCTGATGTTTTCATGGCCATGATGACGATGGTTATGATGACAATGAGTATCCCGACACAATGGCTAGAATATTATACATGCGATGACTTTACAATGTATATGATATTACAAAGGTTACGACGTTTCAATGCCTATGACATTAATGTGGCTATGAGGTTTCAGTGTCTATGACGGCACAATGCCCATGACATAACAATGGCTATGACGTCACAATGGCTATTACGGGACAGTGGAAATGACTAGACTATCTCTATGACATTGTGGTGCGTATCACGTTACGATGGCTGTGCCACAATAGTGGCTATGCCATCACAATGTCTATGACATCATGATGGTTATGAAGTCAACGGCAATGACATAACAATGTCTATGAAACTACAGTGGCTTTGACCTTACAATATATATGATGTTATAGTCTCTGTGATGTCACAATGGCTATGGATCACAATGACTATGACATCACAATGGCTATGACGTTAAATTTGCAATGACTTAAATATGTCTGTGTCATTACAGTGCCTGTGACGTTACAATGGCTGTGACATTATAGTGGCTATGACGATGCAATTCCTGTGGCATTGTAGTAGCTATGACTTTTCAATGGCTATGAAATTACAGTGGGTATGACGTCACAAAGGCTACGTCATCACTATGGCTATGACTTGATAATGGCCATGACATCACAATTGCTACGAAGTCACACTTGATATGACTTCATATTCATGTGACGTCACAACTGCTATGATGTTAAAATTGCTATGGCACAATTGCTACAACGTCACAATTCCTATGGCGTTGCAATGGCTGTGATATTATCAGGACTATGACGTTATAAAAGCATTGACATTATAGTGTTTAGGACGTCCCAGTGGCTATGAAGTTACAATGGCTCTGATATTATGATGGCTACGACTTGACGATGGCTATATTGAAAATGGCTATGCCGACACAATGGCTATGATATTACAAATATTATTACTTTCCAATGTCTATGACCTTACAAATGCTACGCCGTCTCAATGGCTGTGACGTTATTGTGGCTAAGAGGTTACAATGGCTATGATATCACAATGGGTATGAAGGCACAATGGTTATGGCACTAGAGTGGCTAGGCCATTACTATGGATCCGATGTTTCATTGGCTACGACATTACAGTAGCTAAGATATTGCAAGAGCCATGACTTTACAGTAGATATGACATGCTAGTGGCTATGACATCACAAATGGTATGAAGTGACAACTGACATGACTTCACAATGACTATGATATCACAAGGGCTACGATGTTACAGGGGCTATGATGTCACAATGGCTATGAGGACACAATGGCTAAAACAGTACAATGTCTGTGATATTGTTGTGACTATGACTTTACAAAGGCTATGACATTATTGTGGCTATGATGTCACAGTAGCTGTGACGTTACCACGGCTCTGATGTTTTCATGGCCATGATGACGATGGCTATGATGACAATGAGTATGCCGACACAATGGCTAGGATGTTACAAATGCGATGACTTTACAATGTATATGATATTACAAAGGTTACGACGTTTCAATGGCTATGACATTAATGTGGCTATGAGGTTTCAATGGCTATGACGTCACAATGGCTATTACAGGACAGTGGAAATGACTAGACTATCTCTATGACATGGCGGTTCCTATCACGTTACGATGGCTGTGACACAATTGTGGCTATGCCATCACGATGTCTATGACATCATGATGGTTATGAAGTCAACGGCAATGACATAACAATCTCTATGAAACTACAGTGGCTTTGACCTTACAATATATATGATGTTATAGTCTCTGTGACGTCACAATGGCTATGGATCACAATGGCTATGACATCACAATGGCTATGACGTTCCAATGACTATGACATCAAAATGGCTATGACGTTAAATTTGCAATGACTTAAATATGTCTGTGTCATTACGCTGCCTGTGACGTTACAATGGCTGTGACATTATAGTGGCTATGACGATGCAATTCCTGTGGCATTGTAGTAGCTATGACTTTTCAATGGCTATGAAATTAAAGTGGGTATGACGTCACAAAGGCTACGTCATCACTATGGCTATGACTTGATAATGGCCATGACATCACAATTGCTACGAAGTCACACTTGATATGACTTCACATTTATGTGACGTCACAACAGCTATGATGTTAAAATTGCTATGTCACAATTGCTACAACGTCACAATTCCTATGGCGTTGCAATGGCTGTGATATTATCATGACTATGACGTTATAAAAGCTATGACATTATAGTGGGTAGGACGTCCCACTGGCTATGAAATTACAATGGCTCTGATGTTATGATGGCTACGACGTGACGATGGCTATATTAAAAATGGCTACGCCGACACAATGGCTATGATATTACCAATAGTATTACTTTCCAATGTCTATGACCTTACAAATACTACGCCGTCTCAATGGCTGTGACGTGATAGTGGCTATGAGGTTACAATCGCTATGACATCACAATGGGTATGAAGGCACAATGGTTATGGCACTAGAGTGGCTAGGCCATTACTATAGATCCGATGTTTCATTGGCTATGACATTACAGTAGCTATGATATTGCAAGAGCCATGACTTTACAGTAAATATGACGTGCTAGTGGCTATGACATCACAAATGGTATGAAGTCACAACTGACAAGCCTCACAATGACTATGATATCACAAGGGCTACGATGTTCCAACTGCTATGACGTCACAATTGCTACGACGTCACAATGGCTATGACAATACAGTGGGAATGACTTTACTATGTCTATTGCATGGTAGTGCCTAAGATATTACATTGGCTTTGACATTATAGTGGCCAGGACATCACGGTTGCTGTAACGTCATGATGGCAATGACATCGCAATAGCTATGAAGTCACAGATGACATGGCTTCACAATGACTATGATATCACAAGGGCTACGATGTTACAGTGGCTATGATGTCACAATGGCTATGAGGACACAATGGCTAAAACGGTACAATGTCTGTGATATTGTTGTGACTATGACTTTACAAAGGCTATGACATTATTGTGGCTATGATGTCACAGTAGCTGTGACGTTACCACGGCTCTGATGTTTTCATGGCCATGATGACGATGGTTATGATGACAATGAGTATCCCGACACAATGGCTAGAATATTATACATGCGATGAATTTACAATGTATATGATATTACAAAGGTTACGACGTTTCAATGCCTATGACATTAATGTGGCTATGAGGTTTCAGTGTCTATGACGGCACAATGCCCATGACATAACAATGGCTATGACGTCACAATGGCTATTACGGGACAGTGGAAATGACTAGACTATCTCTATGACATTGTGGTGCGTATCACGTTACGATGGCTGTGCCACAATAGTGGCTATGCCATCACAATGTCTATGACATCATGATGGTTATGAAGTCAACGGCAATGACATAACAATGTCTATGAAACTACAGTGGCTTTGACCTTACAATATATATGATGTTATAGTCTCTGTGATGTCACAATGGCTATGGATCACAATGACTATGACATCACAATGGCTATGACGTTAAATTTGCAATGACTTAAATATGTGTGTCATTACAGTGCCTGTGACGTTACAATGGCTGTGACATTATAGTGGCTATGACGATGCAATTCCTGTGGCATTGTAGTAGCTATGACTTTTCAATGGCTATGAAATTAAAGTGGGTATGACGTCACAAAGGCTACGTCATCACTATGGCTATGACTTGATAATGGCCATGACATCACAATTGCTACGAAGTCACACTTGATATGACTTCATATTCATGTGACGTCACAACTGCTATGATGTTAAAATTGCTATGGCACAATTGCTACAACGTCACAATTCCTATGGCGTTGCAATGGCTGTGATATTATCAGGACTATGACGTTATAAAAGCATTGACATTATAGTGTTTAGGACGTCCCAGTGGCTATGAAGTTACAATGGCTCTGATATTATGATGGCTACGACTTGACGATGGCTATATTGAAAATGGCTATGCCGACACAATGGCTATGATATTACAAATATTATTACTTTCCAATGTCTATGACCTTACAAATGCTACGCCGTCTCAATGGCTGTGACGTTATTGTGGCTAAGAGGTTACAATGGCTATGATATCACAATGGGTATGAAGGCACAATGGTTATGGCACTAGAGTGGCTAGGCCATTACTATGGATCCGATGTTTCATTGGCTACGACATTACAGTAGCTAAGATATTGCAAGAGCCATGACTTTACAGTAGATATGACATGCTAGTGGCTATGACATCACAAATGGTATGAAGTGACAACTGACATGACTTCACAATGACTATGATATCACAAGGGCTACGATGTTACAGGGGCTATGATGTCACAATGGCTATGAGGACACAATGGCTAAAACAGTACAATGTCTGTGATATTATTTTGACTATGACTTTACAAAGGCTATGACATTATTGTGGCTATGACGTCACAGTAGCTGTGACGTTACCACGGCTCTGATGTTTTCATGGCCATGATGACGATGGCTATGATGACAATGAGTATGCCGACACAATGGCTAGGATGTTACAAATGCGATGACTTTACAATGTATATGATATTACAAAGGTTACGACGTTTCAATGGCTATGACATTAATGTGGCTATGAGGTTTCAATGGCTATGACGTCACAATGGCTATTACAGGACAGTGGAAATGACTAGACTATCTCTATGACATGGCGGTTCCTATCACGTTACGATGGCTGTGACACAATTGTGGCTATGCCATCACGATGTCTATGACATCATGATGGTTATGAAGTCAACGGCAATGACATAACAATCTCTATGAAACTACAGTGGCTTTGACCTTACAATATATATGATGTTATAGTCTCTGTGACGTCACAATGGCTATGGATCACAATGGCTATGACATCACAATGGCTATGACGTTCCAATGACTATGACATCAAAATGGCTATGACGTTAAATTTGCAATGACTTAAATATGTCTGTGTCATTACGCTGCCTGTGACGTTACAATGGCTGTGACATTATAGTGGCTATGACGATGCAATTCCTGTGGCATTGTAGTAGCTATGACTTTTCAATGGCTATGAAATTAAAGTGGGTATGACGTCACAAAGGCTACGTCATCACTATGGCTATGACTTGATAATGGCCATGACATCACAATTGCTACGAAGTCACACTTGATATGACTTCACATTTATGTGACGTCACAACAGCTATGATGTTAAAATTGCTATGTCACAATTGCTACAACGTCACAATTCCTATGGCGTTGCAATGGCTGTGATATTATCATGACTATGACGTTATAAAAGCTATGACATTATAGTGGGTAGGACGTCCCACTGGCTATGAAATTACAATGGCTCTGATGTTATGATGGCTACGACGTGACGATGGCTATATTGAAAATGGCTACGCCGACACAATGGCTATGATATTACAAATAGTATTACTTTCCAATGTCTATGACCTTACAAATACTACGCCGTCTCAATGGCTGTGACGTGATAGTGGCTATGAGGTTACAATCGCTATGACATCACAATGGGTATGAAGGCACAATGGTTATGGCACTAGAGTGGCTAGGCCATTACTATAGATCCGATGTTTCATTGGCTATGACATTACAGTAGCTATGATATTGCAAGAGCCATGACTTTACAGTAAATATGACGTGCTAGTGGCTATGACATCACAAATGGTATGAAGTCACAACTGACAAGCCTCACAATGACTATGATATCACAAGGGCTACGATGTTCCAACTGCTATGACGTCACAATTGCTACGACGTCACAATGGCTATGACAATACAGTGGGAATGACTTTACTATGTCTATTGCATGGTAGTGCCTAAGATATTACATTGGCTTTGACATTATAGTGGCCAGGACATCACGGTTGCTGTAACGTCATGATGGCAATGACATCGCAATAGCTATGAAGTCACAGATGACATGGCTTCACAATGACTATGATATCACAAGGGCTACGATGTTACAGTGGCTATGATGTCACAATGGCTATGAGGACACAATGGCTAAAACGGTACAATGTCTGTGATATTGTTGTGACTATGACTTTACAAAGGCTATGACATTATTGTGGCTATGATGTCACAGTAGCTGTGACGTTACCACGGCTCTGATGTTTTCATGGCCATGATGACGATGGTTATGATGACAATGAGTATCCCGACACAATGGCTAGAATATTATACATGCGATGACTTTACAATGTATATGATATTACAAAGGTTACGACGTTTCAATGCCTATGACATTAATGTGGCTATGAGGTTTCAGTGTCTATGACGGCACAATGCCCATGACATAACAATGGCTATGACGTCACAATGGCTATTACGGGACAGTGGAAATGACTAGACTATCTCTATGACATTGTGGTGCGTATCACGTTACGATGGCTGTGCCACAATAGTGGCTATGCCATCACAATGTCTATGACATCATGATGGTTATGAAGTCAACGGCAATGACATAACAATGTCTATGAAACTACAGTGGCTTTGACCTTACAATATATATGATGTTATAGTCTCTGTGATGTCACAATGGCTATGGATCACAATGACTATGACATCACAATGGCTATGACGTTAAATTTGCAATGACTTAAATATGTCTGTGTCATTACAGTGCCTGTGACGTTACAATGGCTGTGACATTATAGTGGCTATGACGATGCAATTCCTGTGGCATTGTAGTAGCTATGACTTTTCAATGGCTATGAAATTACAGTGGGTATGACGTCACAAAGGCTACGTCATCACTATGGCTATGACTTGATAATGGCCATGACATCACAATTGCTACGAAGTCACACTTGATATGACTTCATATTCATGTGACGTCACAACTGCTATGATGTTAAAATTGCTATGGCACAATTGCTACAACGTCACAATTCCTATGGCGTTGCAATGGCTGTGATATTATCAGGACTATGACGTTATAAAAGCATTGACATTATAGTGTTTAGGACGTCCCAGTGGCTATGAAGTTACAATGGCTCTGATATTATGATGGCTACGACTTGACGATGGCTATATTGAAAATGGCTATGCCGACACAATGGCTATGATATTACAAATATTATTACTTTCCAATGTCTATGACCTTACAAATGCTACGCCGTCTCAATGGCTGTGACGTTATTGTGGCTAAGAGGTTACAATGGCTATGATATCACAATGGGTATGAAGGCACAATGGTTATGGCACTAGAGTGGCTAGGCCATTACTATGGATCCGATGTTTCATTGGCTACGACATTACAGTAGCTAAGATATTGCAAGAGCCATGACTTTACAGTAGATATGACATGCTAGTGGCTATGACATCACAAATGGTATGAAGTGACAACTGACATGACTTCACAATGACTATGATATCACAAGGGCTACGATGTTACAGGGGCTATGATGTCACAATGGCTATGAGGACACAATGGCTAAAACAGTACAATGTCTGTGATATTATTTTGACTATGACTTTACAAAGGCTATGACATTATTGTGGCTATGACGTCACAGTAGCTGTGACGTTACCACGGCTCTGATGTTTTCATGGCCATGATGACGATGGCTATGATGACAATGAGTATGCCGACACAATGGCTAGGATGTTACAAATGCGATGACTTTACAATGTATATGATATTACAAAGGTTACGACGTTTCAATGGCTATGACATTAATGTGGCTATGAGGTTTCAATGGCTATGACGTCACAATGGCTATTACAGGACAGTGGAAATGACTAGACTATCTCTATGACATGGCGGTTCCTATCACGTTACGATGGCTGTGACACAATTGTGGCTATGCCATCACGATGTCTATGACATCATGATGGTTATGAAGTCAACGGCAATGACATAACAATCTCTATGAAACTACAGTGGCTTTGACCTTACAATATATATGATGTTATAGTCTCTGTGACGTCACAATGGCTATGGATCACAATGGCTATGACATCACAATGGCTATGACGTTCCAATGACTATGACATCAAAATGGCTATGACGTTAAATTTGCAATGACTTAAATATGTCTGTGTCATTACGCTGCCTGTGACGTTACAATGGCTGTGACATTATAGTGGCTATGACGATGCAATTCCTGTGGCATTGTAGTAGCTATGACTTTTCAATGGCTATGAAATTAAAGTGGGTATGACGTCACAAAGGCTACGTCATCACTATGGCTATGACTTGATAATGGCCATGACATCACAATTGCTACGAAGTCACACTTGATATGACTTCACATTTATGTGACGTCACAACAGCTATGATGTTAAAATTGCTATGTCACAATTGCTACAACGTCACAATTCCTATGGCGTTGCAATGGCTGTGATATTATCATGACTATGACGTTATAAAAGCTATGACATTATAGTGGGTAGGACGTCCCACTGGCTATGAAATTACAATGGCTCTGATGTTATGATGGCTACGACGTGACGATGGCTATATTGAAAATGGCTACGCCGACACAATGGCTATGATATTACAAATAGTATTACTTTCCAATGTCTATGACCTTACAAATACTACGCCGTCTCAATGGCTGTGACGTGATAGTGGCTATGAGGTTACAATCGCTATGACATCACAATGGGTATGAAGGCACAATGGTTATGGCACTAGAGTGGCTAGGCCATTACTATAGATCCGATGTTTCATTGGCTATGACATTACAGTAGCTATGATATTGCAAGAGCCATGACTTTACAGTAAATATGACGTGCTAGTGGCTATGACATCACAAATGGTATGAAGTCACAACTGACAAGCCTCACAATGACTATGATATCACAAGGGCTACGATGTTCCAACTGCTATGACGTCACAATTGCTACGACGTCACAATGGCTATGACAATACAGTGGGAATGACTTTACTATGTCTATTGCATGGTAGTGCCTAAGATATTACATTGGCTTTGACATTATAGTGGCCAGGACATCACGGTTGCTGTAACGTCATGATGGCAATGACATCGCAATAGCTATGAAGTCACAGATGACATGACTTCACAATGACTATGATATCACAAGGGCTACGATGTTACAGTGGCTATGATGTCACAATGGCTATGAGGACACAATGGCTAAAACGGTACAATGTCTGTGATATTGTTGTGACTATGACTTTACAAAGGCTATGACATTATTGTGGCTATGAGTTTTCAATGGCTATGACGTCACAATGCCTATGACATAACAATGGCTATGACGTCACAATGGCTATTACAGGACAGTTGAAATGACTATACTATCTCTATGACATTGCGGTGCCTATCACGTTATACTGCCTGTGACATTATAGTGGCTATGCCATCACAATGTCTATGACATCATGATGGTTATGAAGTCAACGGCAATGACATAACAATGTCTATGAAACTACAGTGGCTTTGACCTTACAATATATATGATGTTATAGTCGCTGAGATGTCACAATGGCTATTCCATCACAATGGCTATGACATCACAATGGCTATGACGTTCCAATGACTGTGACATCAAAATGGCTATGACGTTAATTTTGCAATGTCTTAAATATGTCTGTGTCATTACAGTGCCTGTGACGTTACAATGGCTGTGACATTATAGTGGCTATGACGATGCAATTCCTGTGGCATTGTAGTAGCTATGACTTTTCAATGGCTATGAAATTAAAGTGGGTATGACGTCACAATGGCTACGTCATCACTATGGCTATGACTTGATAATGGCCATGACATCACAATTGCTACGAAGTCACACTTGATATGAATTAACATTTATGTGATGTCACAACTGCTATGATGTTAAAATTGCTATGTCACAATTGCTACAACGTCACAATTGCTATGACGTTGCAATGTCTGTGATATTGTCACGACTATGACGTTATAAAAGCTATGACATTGTAGTGCGTTGGACCTCCCAGTGGCTATGAAGTTACAATGGCTCTGATGTTATGATGGCTATGACGTGACGATGGCTATATTGAAAATGGCTATGCTGACACAATGGCTATGATATTCCAAATATTATTACTTTCCAATATCTATGACCTTACAAAAGCTACGACGTCTCAGTGCCTGTGACATTAAAGTGGCTATGAGGTTACAGTGGCTATGTCGGCACCATGCCTATGACATGACAATGGCAATGACGTCACAATTGTTATTACATTGCAGTGGCTATGACATTTCAACTGCTATGACATCAAAATCGCAATGATGCTAAAATGGCTATGATGTTACAGTGGCTATGTCTTGACAATGGCTTTAAGAAATGACGTTTCAATGTCTACGAAACTACATTGGCGATGATATTATAATACATATGGTAATATAGTCGCTGTGATGTCACAATGGCTGTGCCATCACAATGGCTATGCCATCGCAATGGCTACGACATTGCAGTGGCGATGACATAACAATATCTAGGACTTCATAATGGCTATGACGTTTGAATAGCTATGATCTTTAAATGGCTATAACTTTAAATTTGCAGTGACTTAACTATGTCTATGTCCTTATGGTGCCAATTATGTTACAATGGCTGTGACAGTATAGTGGTTATGACCTCACAATGGCTACAATTATACGATGGATATGATGTCAGAGAGGCAATAACGTCACAATGTCTTTCACGTTCTTGTAGCTATGACGGTACAATACCTGTAGCATTATAGCAGCTACGCCGTCTCAATGGCTGTGACATTAAAGTGGCTATGAGGTTACAATGGCTATGATATCACAATGGGTATGAAGGCACAATGGTTATGGCACTAGAGTGGCTAGGCCATTACTATGGATCAGATGTTTCATTGCCTATGACATTACAGTAGTTATGATATTGCAAGAGCCATGACTTTACAATATATATGATGTGCAAGTGGCTATGACATCACAAATGGTATGAAGTCACAATGGATAAGCTTTCACAATGACTATGATATCACAAGGGCTATGATGTTCCAATTGCTATGAGGTCACAATTGCTACGACGTCACAATGTCTATGACAATACCGTGGGAATGACTTTACTATGTCTATTGCATTGTAGTGCCTAAGATATTACATTGGCTGTGACATTATAGTGGCCAGGAAGTCACAATTGCTGTAACGTCATGATGGCAATGACATCGCAATTGCTATGAAGTCACAATTGACATGACTTCCCAATGACTATGATATCACAAGGTCTATGATGTTACAGTGGCTATGATGTCACAATGGCTATGAGGACACCATGGCTATAACGGTACAATGTCTGTGATATTATTGTGACTATGACTTTACAAAGGCTATGACATTATAGTGGTTATGATGTCATAGTAGCTATGACGTTACCACGGCTCTGATGTTTTCATGGCCATGATGATGATGGCTATGATGACAATGAGTATGCCGATACAATGGCTAGGATATTACAAATGCTATGACTTTACAATGTATGTGATATTACAAAGGTTGCGACGTTTGAATGGCTATGACATTAATGTGGCTATGAGGTTTCAATGGCTATGACGTCACAATGCCTATGACATACCAATGGCTATGATGTCACAGTGGCTATAACAGGACAGTGGAAATGACTATACTATCTCTATGACATTGTGGTGCCTATCACGTTACGATGGCTGTGACATTATAGTGGCTATGCCATCACAATGTCTATGACATCATGATGGTTATGACGTCAACGGCAATGACATAACAATGTCTATGAAACTACAGTGGCTTTGACCTTACAATATATATGATGTTATAGTCGCCGTGATGTCACAATGGCTATGCCATCACAATGGCTATGACATCACAATTTCTATGACATCATAGTGGCTATGACGTTCCAATGGCCATGAGATCACAGTGGCTATCTAGTTACAATGGCTATACCATCAGAGTGGCCATGACTTTATAGTGACTCTGACGTTACAATGGCTAAGACATCACAATGGCTATGACATCAAAATGGCTATGACGTTAAATTTGCACTGACTTAAATATGTCTTTGTCATTACGGTTCCTGTGACGTTACAATGGCTGTGACATTATCGTGGCTATGACAATGCAATTCCTGTGGCATTGTAGTAGCTATGACTTTTCAATGGCTATGAAATTAAAGTGGGTATGACGTCACAATGGCTATGTCATCTCTATGGCTATGACTTGATAATGGCCATGACATCACAATTGCTATGAAATCACAGTTGATATGACTTCACATTTATCTGATGTCACAACAGCTATGATGTTAAAATTGCTATGTCACAATTGCTACAATGTCACAATTGCTATGACGTTGCAATGGCTGTGATATTATCATGACTATGACGTTATAAAAGCCATGACATTATAGTGGGTAGGACGTCCCAGTGGCTATGAAGTTACAATGGCTCTGATGTTATGATGGCTACGACGTGACGATGGCTATATTGAAAATGGCTATGCCGACACAATGGCTATGATATTACAAATATTATTACTTTCCAATGTCTATGACCTTACAAATGCTACGACGTCTCAATGGCTGTGACATTTAGGTGGCTATGAGGTTACAGTGGCTATGACGGCACCATGCCTAAGACATTATAATGTCAATATCCTCACAATTATTATTACACTGCAGTGGCTATGACATTTCAACTGCTATGACATCAAAATCGTAATGATGCTAAAATGCTATGGTGTTACAGTGGCTATGTCTTAACAATGGCCATAAGAAATGAAGTTTCAATGTCTACGAAACTACAGTGGCAATGATATTATAATATATATGATAATATAGTCACTGTGATGTCACAATGGCTATGCCATCACAATGGCTATGCCATCGCAATGGCTACGACATTGCAATGTCTATGACTTAACAATATCTATGACTTCATAATGGCTATGACCTTTGAATGGCTATGATGTGAAAATGGCTATAACTTTAAATTTGCAGTGACTTAACTATGTCTATGTCATTATGGTGCCAATTATGTTACAATTTCTCTGACATTATAGTGGTTATGACCTCACAATGGCTACAATTATACGATGGATATGATGTCAGAAAGGCAATGACGTTACAATGTCTATCACGTTATTGTAGCTATGACAGTACAATGCCTGTAGCATTATCGTAGCTATGCCGTCTCAATGGCTGTGACATTAAAGTGGCTGGAGGTTACAATGGCTATGATATCACAATGGGTTATGAAGGCACAATTGTTATGACACGAGAGTGGCTAGGCCATTACTATGGATATGATGTTTCATTGGCTATGACATTACAGTAGCTATGATATTGCAAGAGCTATGACTTTACAATAGATATGATGTTTTAGTGGCTATGACATCACAAATGGTATGAAGTCACAATTGATAAGACTTCACAATGACTATGATATCACAAAGGCTATGATGTTACAATTGCTATGACGTCACAATTTCTACGACGTCACAATGGCTATGACAATACAGTGGGAATGACTTTACTATGTCTATTACATTATAGTGCCTAAGATATTACATTGGCTGTGACATTATAGTGGCCAGGACGTCACGGTTGCTGTAACGTCATGATGGCAATGACATCGCAATTGCTATGAAGTCACAAATGACATGACTTCACAATGACTATGATATCACAAGGGCTATGATGTTACAGTGGCTATGATGTCACAATGTCTATGAGGACACCATGGCTATAACGGTACAATGTCTGTGATATTATTGTGACTATGACTTTACAAAGGCTATGACATTATAGTGGTTATGATGTCATAGTAGCTATGACATTAACACGGCTCTGATGTTTTCATGGCCATGATGATGACAGCTATGATGACAATGAGTATGCCGACACAATGGCTAGGATATTACAAATGCTATGACTTTACAGTGTATATGATATTACAAAGGTTACGACATTTCAATGGCTATGACATTAATGTGGCTATGAGGTTTCAATGGCTATGACGTCACAATGCCTATGACATACTAATGGCTATGACGTCACAATGGCTATTACAGGACAGTGGAAATGACTATACTATCTCTATGACATTGTGGTGCCTATCACGTTACGATGGCTGTGACATTATAGTGGCTATGCCATCACAATGTCTATGACATCATGATGGTTATGAAGTCAACGGCAATGACATAACAATGTCTATGAAACTACAGTGGCTTTGACCTTACAATATATATGATGTTATAGTCGCTGTGATGTCACAATGGCTATGTCATCACAATGGCTATGCCATTACAATGGCTATGACATCACAATTTCTATGACATCATAGTGGCTATGACATTCCAATGGCTATGAGATCACAGTGGCTATCTAGTTACAATGGCTATGCCATCAGAGTGGCCATGACTTTATAATGACTCTGACGTTACAATGGCTAAGACATCACAATGGCTATGACATCAAAATGGCTATGATGTTAAATTTGCAATGACTTAAGTACGTCTGTGTCATTATGTTGCCTGTGACGTTACAATGGCTATGACATTATTGTGGCTATGACGATGCAATTCCTGTGGCATTGTAGTAGCTATGACTTTTCAATGGCTATGAAATTAAAGTGGGTATGATGTCACAATGGCTACGTCATCACTATGGCTATGACTTGATAATGGCCATGACATCACAATTGCTATGAAGGCACACTTGATATGACTTCACATTTATATGATGTCACAACAGCTATGATGTTAAAATTGCTATGTCACAATTGCTGCAACGTCACAATTGCTATGACGTTACAATGGCTGTGATATTATCATGACTATGACTTTATAAATGCTATGACACTATAGTGGGTAGGACGTCCCAGTGGCTATGAAGTTACAATGGCTCTGATGTTATGATGGCTATGACATGATGATAGCTATATTGATAATGACTATGCCGACACAATGGCTATGATATTACAAATATTATTACTTTCCAATGTCTATGACCTTACAAATGCTATGACGTTTCAATGGCTGTGACATTAAAGTGGCTATGAGGTTACAGTGGCTATGACGGCACAATGCCTATGACATTACAATGGCTATGACGTCACAATTGTTATTACACTGCAGTGGCCATGACATTTCAACTGCTATGACATCACAATCGCAATGACGGTAAAATGGCTATGATATTACAATGGATAAGTCTTAAAATGGCTATAAGTTCACAATCTCTATGATGTTACAGTTGCTATGCAGTCACAATGGCTATTACAATACAATGGCAATGACTCTACTATATCGATGACGTTATAGTGCCTATAGTATTACAATGGCTGTGACATTATAGTGGCTATGACGTCACATTGTCTATGGTGTCAGGATGGCAATGACAGCAATGGAAATGACGTTTCAATGTCTATGAAACTACAGTGGCTATGATATTATAATATCTATGATAATATAGTCGCTGTGATGTCACAATGGCTATGCCATCACAATGGCTATGACATTACAATGGCTATGATATCACAATGGCCATGATTTTGCAATAGCTATGACATTATAATGGCTATGACATTACAATATCTAGGACATCAAACTGGCTATGACATCACAATTGCTATGAAGTCACAATTGCTATGACTTCACAATGACTATGATACCACAAGGGCTTTGATGTTACAATGGTTATGACATCACAAGTGCTACGACATCACAATGGCTATGACGTCACAACGGCTATGACAAGACAGTGGCAATGACTTTACTATGTCTATGACATTATAGTGCCTATCATGTTACAATGGCTGTGACATTATCGTGGCTATGACATCACAATATCTATGACGTCATGATGGCTAACTACAGTGGCTATGACATTACAATATATGTTGTGTTATACTCACTGTGATGTCACAATGACTATGCCATCACAATGGCTATGACATTACTATGGCTATGATATCACAATGGCTATGCCATCACAATGGCTATGACCTTTGAATGGCCATGATGTTAAAACATCTATGTTATTACATTTGCAGTGACCTAACTGTGTCTATGTCATTATGGTGCCAATGATTTTACAGTGCCTGTGACATTATAGTTGCTATGACCTCACAATGGCTACAATTTTATGTTGGATATGATGTCCAAAAAAAATGACGTTACAATGTCTATCACATTATTGTGGCTATGATGGTACAATGCCTGTGGCATTATAGTAGCTGTGACGTTTCATTGGCTGTGACATTAAAGTGGCTATGAGTTACAATGGCTATGATGTCACAATGGCTATGAAGGCACAATGGCATGACACTAGAGTTGCTATTTCATTACTATGGATGCAATGTTACACTGGCTAAGACATTACAATAGCTAAGATGTTACAATAGCTATGACTCTACAATAGATGTTATAGTGGCTATGATGTCACAATGTCTATGCCATTATGGCTATAACATTACAATGGCTATGACATAACAATTGCTATGAAGTCACAATTGATATAACTTCACAATGACCATGATACCACAAGGGCTATGATGTTACAACTGCTATGACGTGACAATGGCTATGACATCACAAAGGCTACAAAGTTACAATGGCTATGCCATCACAGTGGCTATGACGTTACAATTGTTCTGAGGTAATGATGGCTATGACATCTGACGATGCAATTCCTGTGGCATTGTAGTAGCTATGACTTTTCAATGGCGGTGACCTTAAAGTGGGTATGACTATGATATCACAATGGCTATGTCATCACTATAGCTATGACCTTATAATGGCCATTACATAACAATGGATACGCCATCACAATGGCTATGACATTACGATGGCTATGACATCAAAATGGCTATGAATCGCCGTCACCCATTGGAGGTCAGGTTTAGTGTGGGGACGCTCATACCCCAGGCTAGGCCCCCACATGTGCCCGCCCTTCAGGTGGCATTCACCAAAAGCATCTCAAGGAAACATTCTCCTGAACCTGGCTGCGATGCCTGGCGTGCTTCACCGTCGCCTCTTGTGCGGACTCCTCGGACCCAGGACCCATGAAGAGTGTTGGGGGGGGGGAAGGTTATTTTATTTTTTCTTTGCTCGTTTCTCGTCATTCATTGCAATTGATTCTATTTCTCGGCAATGAATGGTTACAAACTTCGGTCCCATTTGTATTTTTTTAATCAGTAGAATTTCTGGATTTTAAGGACTATTTCAGTGCTTATCGTTGCCTGTCACATATCTGTCTGTGCTTTCCATCCATGGCAAACGGATGCCCTTAAACCTAATGAATTTACAAAAAAAAAAAAAAAAAAAAAAAAAAAAAAAAAAAAAACAACTTAAAATGACCTTAACCACATGCTTCATTTAAGAATTGACATGTAAGTCTATAGAAGCCCTGTTCACTGTCTCTGCTATCCAAGTTGTCAACTGTCCTTGAATACATCTAGCAGTGATGGAGTGTGGTGTGAGGTAGAGCTTTACCTTGGGGGTGGTTTGGGGTGTGTGTGTGTGTGTGTGTGTGTGTGTGTGTGTTTCTCTTGGTTTTTCAACCTCCACTGTAAGGAGAGGCTGTTCATTTGTCCTAAGTCAAGAATCCAGGTAACCACACAACGAAAGTCATGAGAGGCAAGCGAGAAATGTGAGAAAGGAATTCAAAACACTCAGTAAACCATAACATCGCAAGCACCCTTAACTGGCTATAAGCTCTTCCAGTATAAACAGATGACAAGATCCAATTGAAAGACAAAACAGAACCCTGCAGGTGTGGCTCAGTAGGTGAGAGGTCCTATCATGCAATGGAAAGCTGAGGGTTCCATTCGGGGTCACAAGGGAATCCTGGTCAAGGGCACACACATGGTTGCACTGACCAGGTTCTATCCTGGCTCTGGGCAGGGTGCTTTGGTGGGAGGCAACCAACTCATGTTTCTCTCACATCACTGTTTCTCTCTCTGTCTCTCTCTCTCTCTCTCTCTCTCTCTCTCTCTCTCCTTCTGCTGAACGTGGCTGCGATGCCTGGTGTTGATTCCTCCAAAGGAGGCCACGAGGGAGGGGTGCGGGAAGGGGGAGACCGGAGACCCAAAAACACCGAACAAAGCAGGCCTTGGAGGTTATGGGAGGCAGAGGCTGAAGTTGAGGTGAATAAAATGTGTATGCTTTTGTATATTAGCTCTGAGAGCAGGATGCCAGAGGCCACCAGCAGCTGGTGGAGGCAGGCGAGGAGCTCCCCAGAGCCCCCAGATGGAAAGGGGTCCCACGGCCACCTTGATTTGTGACTCCTGGCATCTGGACTCTCAGGGGATTCCTCTCTGTTCTTGTAACCCCCTTCTTTGGTGGCAGAGGGACATGGCGACTCTAGGAATTGAATAGGATGCAGCCGCATCCTCAGCCCCAGCTCCCATGCTGCACCCCAGTGTGAACCGGACTCTGGAGGACCCGGGCCCGCCAAGCGCTGCCGGATTGAGGAGCCTGCGGGCCCTGAAGACGGGATGGCACCCAGCCTGCAAGGCCCCCCGGTGCCCTGGGCCGTAGACGCGCTCACCTCAGTGCTGGTCGTGGCTGAAGGCTGTGCCCTGCCTAGCGTCAACACGGTCCTGGAGACCCAAAGCAAGCCCACATTGGTCCCACCAGTATCTCTGGTCCCTGAGGCGCGCTTGGGCTCTGGAGAGGGGGCGCACTCACCCGTCGGCCTGGAACCCGGCACTCTCCTGGATGATGCTCCCACAGGAGCCATCACTATCCAGCAGGAATTCTGCACGTCAACCCCACACATCGCCCTCCCAATAGAGGCCCCCCACCAGGACGAGGAGGTGTCGTCCTGGTTCCAGGCTCCCTTGATGCTCCCTGCAAGCTGGCTCACTGGAACCCGGTCAGGCAGCCCACTTCTCCCACACGGCCCCATCCGAGGGCCATGGCCTCCACCCCTGAGGCCTAGTCCAGAGAGAAACGCACCTGGGCCCTACTCCAACCTGAGCTTCAATCTGTGGAAGCCCTTCCCAAGCTCACCGCTCCAAACTCTACCTCTGTCCCCAAGCCCCAGTCCAGGTCCTCGGGTTCGCCGCCCCTGGCTGCATGCTCTGGGGCCTGCTCCAAAGGCCTGGAAATGCCTGTTTTAGGAATGAATGGGATGCAATCCCTCCTCAAGGGGCTGAGGACCAGGAGAAGGGATTCTGATAGCTGTTGTGAGTTTACCACACATGTGAAAACAATGAATAAAGACAGATGCTCTTTTGATGCAGGCTGCTTTGCAGAATTGTCGATCAATGGTCACCACCAGGTAAAGCACCGGCAAGTCCGTGCGTGCATGGAGCTAAGCCAGGACGTCGTCTTGCACTGCTTACCGAGGGAGAGCTGGCAGGGTGCTGTGTCCAATGAGGGAGTTGAAAACAAACAAACAAACAAACAAAAATCTTAAAATAACCCTCCTTATAAAAACCTTTAAAAAAAATAAACTCTTTAAAAAAAAAAACAACCCTCCTTAGAAATGACATCAATCCAGCCTTTCAATGCCCAGAAGCTTAGGCAAGCCCAAGTGGCCTGGCCCGGACTTGGTCTCTAGGTAGGGGCTTGACCAGCCATGCAGGGAGGGAGCGTGGCGGGGCGGGTGTCCACCAGATGACCCAGCTCAGGCGGGGCCGTCCCGCCCTGTGCTGGTCGAGAAGCGCCAATGCAAGCCGCCCTCCTGCAGCCAGAGCCCTGTGCCTGGACTTGACCTGAGCATGGAAGGACCAGCAAGGGGCACGCTAATATACAAAGCCATACACCTTTTATTCACATCAACTTCCGCCTCTGCCTCCCATGACCTCCAAGGCCAGCTACATTCGGTGTGTCTGCGTCTCTGGGCTACCACCTTCCACCCCCTCCCCACTCCCCCTCATCCCCCACCCACGCCCGGCCCATTTCCTTCGAGGAATGAATGCCAGGCGAAGCCACGTTCAGCAGAACCTTTTATTTCAGTACTTTCGCAGGGCCTAACTTGGGGGCATGTGCGCCCAACAGGTGATGCTTTCACAGTTGTCACAGTCCAGGGGGCGGCTGATTGGTCGAGCGGCTGATTGGGCTCCTCCCACCAGGCTCTGGGGCTATAAAAATAAGCAGGGTCTTCTGTGCGGAGCTTCTCAGCCCTAGGCTCGTTGTCTTGGTCGCCATCGCCTTCCTCGTTCTCCAAGGGAGCTTTCAGGGGAGAGGTCTCGCCAAGACCCGGTCCTGGGTCATAGAAGCCGCTGAAGCACCTGGCTAGCACCTGGCTAGGCTGCTGATCAACTGAACGCCGTCTCCGTGCCGTTTCGTCTTTGCCGGCTCTGTCCCCGCCTTTGGGAACGCCTGGAACGCCTGGGCTGGGGTCCCAACAGAGGCACAGGAGGAGCTAGCCATATCCCAAGATGATGAAGAGAACGGAAAGTCATCCTGAGCTGCCGCCAGAGGTCATCCAAAAGCCTCGCAGCCGCCTGCACATGCACTTGCTGGAGTCTACGCAGGCTCTCCATGCACTGGGCCAAAGGAGGAAGGATGAGAAAGCTGGCTCGGACCCCAACCTCTGGAGGCCGCACAGGAACAGCTCCTGCGCTGCGCGAGAAGTGACGGACGGCTGAGCTGAAGTGCTGCCTCGATCCCAGGCCGACTCCGCGCCCGCAATGGCCAACAAAGTGAACATGTCTGTGGACGACGTCACTCAGCTGAACCAGAGCCAGTGGGGAGGCTGCGGCGGGGCTGGCACCCCAACAAAGGCAGAGGAGAAGCTCGCTATTCCCAAGAGGAAGGGGAAGAGAAGTCATCCTGAGCTGCCAAAAGAGGCCATCTAAAGGCCTCGCAGCGGCCTCCAGAGGCACTTGCTGGAGTCTGTGCAGGTTTCCCATGCACTGCGCAAGAAGAGTGATGCGAAAGCAGACCCGTCTTCCTCACGGGCCCTGGGAAAATCAAATAATGCCAAAGGCCCCCCAGCCACGCCAGGTTTTCCAACAACCGCTGGATGCGAGCCGCATGAGGGGGCCATGTCTAATGGGGTTTATATGCTGCCGAGCTCGGCCAATGGAGGCGTGAAGCCAGTGGTGTCCAGCACACACCTGCTGGACTTTCTGGGGCAGCTGGAAGGTTACACACCTACCGTCCCAGATCCGGTGACTCGTTTCTACCTGAACCACGCTGGCTTAGAAGCTGCAGACCCTCGCATAGTTAGGCTCTTCTCCATAGCTGCCCAGAAATTCATCGCAGATATTGCCAACGATGCACTGCAGCTGTGCAAAACGAAGGGCACCGCCTCTCGTGGCTCCGGCAAGTACACTCGAACCATGGAGGACTTGGCTGCTGCCCTCAGCAAGTATGGCATCAATGTGAACACACCGCCCTATTTCACCTGAGCCACCCAACCTATATGTACTTGTCTGCCCCCTAATCCCCCACACCGGCCTGTTTTCATAATAAACTTTATTTGGACAGAAATAAAATCGTCATTCCTGTCTAGTCTATTCTGATTGGCTAGTTCCTTACACAACAGGGATTTTTAATTGGTTTGCAAGCCCGTTTTCTAAGGCCCCTGTTGGCTTCGCCCCGCCGCTGGCGGCGCCATCCGGGGCCTGCTCCCAAGACCCGGAGAGGCCTGTTTTAAGGATGAAAGGGCTGCAATCCCTCACTGATTACCAAGGGGGGAGCTGGCGGGGTCCTCTGGCCAATGAGGGAGTTTTTTTCTTTTTTTTTTTTTTAAACAACAAACAACAAAAAATAAATAAATAAAAACCTCCTTGCCAAGACCAGTTTGGCTCAGTGGATAGAGCGTCGGCCTGTGGACTGAAGGGTCCCGGGTTCGATTCCGGTCAAGGGCATTTACCTGGGTTGCGGGCACATCCCCAGTGAGAGGTGTGCAGGAGGCGGCTGATCAATGTTTCTCTCTCATCGATGTTTCTAACTTTCTGTCTTTCTCCCTTCCTCTCTGTAAAAAATCAATAAAATATAAAAAAAAAAAAAAAAACCTCCTTAAAAAAAAACCCCACCTTAAAAACAAACAAACAAATCAACAAAACCGCATTTCTTAGAAATGACATCAATCGAGCCTTTCAACTCAATGCACAGATGCTTGGGCAAGCCCACGTGGCCTGGCAGGGACTTGGTCTCTGACCATCCATCCAGAGAGGGAGCATTGTGGGTTTTTGGGAGGTGGAGCAGATGACCCAGCCAGGGCAAGGACGTCCCGCCCTGTGCTGGTCGAGAAGCGCCTAGGCAAGACCCCCTCCTGCAGCCAGAGCCCTGTGCCTGGACTTGACCTGAGCAGGGAAGGACAAGCAAGGGGCTCGCTAATATACAAAACCATACACATTTTATACACATCAACTTCAGCCTCTGCCTCCCATGACCTCCAAGGCCAGCTACATTCGGTGTGTCTGCGTCTCCGGTCTACCACCGCCCACCACCCACCCACAACAACACCCCACCCTCTCCTGGCCCATTCGCTTCGAGGAATGAATGTCAGGTGCAGCCATGTTCAGCAGAATCTTTCCTTTCGATCCTTTGGGTGAATGCCACCTGAAGGGGCATGCCGTGCGGGGCCTCCCTTGGGGCATGTGCGCCCCCACCTGAAACATGAGGCCCTACCGGTGACGCTTTCACTCCTGGGGGTGGCTGATTGGTGGAGCCGGTGGGCAGCTGGTTTGGCTCCTCCCAACACGCTCTGGAGCTATAAAAGAAAGCACAGTCTACTCTGCCAAGATTCTCAGCCCTAGGCTTGTTGTCTTGGTCATCCACCATGTTCACCAAGCAAGCCTTCAGGGGAGAGATCTCGCCAAGACCCGGTCCCTGGACATAGATGGCGCTGGAGTACCTGGCTGGAACCTGGCTAGGCCGCTGATCAAGTGGACTTGCCTCCTGCGCCCGACAGGTGTGGGCGCCAGACGCTTCACCAAGCCCGCCCCCCCCCCCCCAGTTGCAGACAGTGAGTGACACTCGCCCTCTGCCA
Organism: Myotis yumanensis; assembly: GCF_028538775.1. NCBI lineage: Eukaryota > Metazoa > Chordata > Mammalia > Chiroptera > Vespertilionidae > Myotis > Myotis yumanensis. The sequence continues at coordinate 94,344 of NW_027223832.1, forward strand.
TTCTCCAGAAGCACCGCCCGCAGCGCCACTGGGATGTTAGGCAGCCACCTCCTCAGCCTCAGCTCCCATGCTGCACCCCAGTGTGAACCGGACTCCGGAGGACCCCGGCCAGCCGAGTGCTGCCAAATTGAGGAGCCCACGGGCCCTGAAGATGGGGTGGCCCCCCGGTGCCCTGGGCCGTAGACGCGCTCACCTCAGTGCTAGTCATGGCTGAAGGCTGTGCCCTGCCTAGCGTCAACACGGTGCTGGAGCCCAAACCCGAGCCCGAGCCCAGGTCGGTCCCGCCAGTGTCTCTGGTCCCTGAGGCGCGCTTGGGCTCTGGAGAGGGGGCGCACTCGCCCATCAGCCTGGAACCCAGCGCTCTCCTGGATCATGCTCCCACGGGAGCCGTCACCATCCAGCAGGAATTCTTCTGCTGGTTAGTCCCACACCGCCAAGCGCTGCTGAAATGATTGGTAGAATCAACATCATTAAATTGTCTCTACTGCCAAAGCAATCTATAAATTCAGTGCACTTCTCATTAAAATACCAAGGGCATATTTCACAGACCTAGAACCAACTCTTCAAAAATTCATCTGGAAGAAAAAACGACCCCGAATAGCTGCAGCGATCCTGAGAAAGAACAAAGTAGGTGGGATCTCAATGCCAGATATCAAGCTGTATTACAAAGCCACTGTTCTCAGAACTGCCTGGTACTGGCACAAGAACAGACATATAGATCAATGGAATAGAATAGAGAGCCCAGAAATCATCCCCAACCAATACACTCAATTAATATTTGACAAAGGAAGCAAGAACATACAATGGAGTCAAGATAGTCTCTTCAATAAATGGTATTGGGAAAATTGGACAGATACATGCAAGAAAATGAAACTAGACCACCAACTTACACCATACACAAAAATAAACTCAAAATGGATATAGGACTTAAATATACAATGGGAAACCATAAAAATACTAGAAGAATCCAAAGGCAACAAAATCTCAGACATATGCCGAATCAATATCTTCACCGATACTGATCCTAGGGCATTGGAAACTAAAGAGAAAATAAACAAATGGGACTACATCAAAATAAAAATTTTCTTCACAGATAAAGAAACCATCAACAAAACAACAAGAAAGCCCACTATATGGGAGAATATATTTGCTAATATTATATCTGATAAGCACCTATTCTCCAACATTTATAGGGTACTCATACAACTTAACAAAAGGAAGATAAACAATCCAATCAAAAAATGGGCAAAGGACCTAAATAGACACCTTTTAAAAGAGGACATTCAGAAAGACAAGAGACATATGAAAACATGCTCAAAGTCGCTAATCATCAGAGAGATGAAAATCAAAACAACAATGATGTACCATCTCACACCTGTCAGAATGGCTATCATCAGCAAATCAACAAATGATAAAGTGCTTGAGAGGATGTGGAGAAAAAGGAACACTTGTGCACTTCTGGTGGGAACGCAGACTGGTGCAGCCACTATGGAAGACAGTATGGAGTTTTCTCAAAAAAACTGGAAATGCAACTCCCGTTTGACCCTGTGATCCCACTTCGAGGAATATATCCCAAGAAACCAGAAACACCAACCAGAAAGGATATATGAACCCATATGTTCATAGCAGCACAATTCACCATAGCTAAGATCTGGAAACAGCCTAAGTGCCCATCAGTAGATGAATGGATTAGAAACCTCTGGTACATCTGCACGATGGAATACTATGCAGCTGTAAAAAAGAAGGAACTCATACCTTTTGCAACAGCATGGATGGAACTGAAGAGCATTGTGCTAAGTGAAATAAGCCAGTCAATGAAGGAAAAATACCACATGATCTCACTCATGCATGGATAATAGAGTCCATTATAAACTTTTGAACAATAATAGATACAGAGGCAGAGTTGCCTCGAACAGACTGTTAAACTACAGCAGGAAGGCCGGGGAGGGGGGCGAGGCAAAGGGGGGGGTAATAGATCAACCAAAGGACTTGTATGCATGCATATAAGCATAACCAATGGACATAAGACACTGGGAGGTAGGGGAGGCCAGGGCATTGTCAAGGAAATGGGCAAAAAACGGAGACATATGTAAGACACTAGTAATAATTTAAGCAATAACAAAATTATTATTTAAAAAAGAAGAAAGAGACCTTCCTTAGTATAAGCCACTGAAGTTTTGGGAACGTTTGTTACTCACCATAACATCTAGCCCAGCGTTTCTCAACCTGTGGGTCATGACCATATTGGGGCTTGAACGACATAATCATTTCACAGGGGTTGCTGAAGACCATCGGAAAACACATGTGTAATTACATATTGTTCTTGTGATGAATCACTATGCTTTAATTATATTCAATTTGTAACAATGAAAATACATCCTGCATATCAGATATTTACATGACGATTAATAACAGTAGCAAAATTATATTTATGAAGTAGCAACGAAAATTATTTTATGGTTGGGGGTCACCACAACATGAGGAACTCTATTAAAGGGTCACAGCATTAGGAAGGTTGAGAACCACTGATCTAGCTGGTCCTAATGGGTGTGCTTTAACAATTCTACTCTCCTGGAGGCAGCAGAGTCTAACATTTTAAGTCAGATCTCTGTTATTAGAAACACTTGGTTTTGCCTTCCAGCCCTGCCTTTATTTAACTCTACTATCAGGCAATTTACATAAAGCCTCTGAGCCTCAATTTGCTCTTCATAAAATCTCAGTTTGCAGAAAGGACTAAATGACATAATAATGCATGTAAAGTACTGAATTCCAGGTCTGGCACATGCAGTAAACATTTGGTAGCTATTAGCTCCATAGTTCCACAATGTGTACTGAATACAAACATTCTAACATTGTATGAAGGGTTAACCTTTTGTTCTTTGTAGTATTTCAAATGTTGTTTTTAAACAAATAAAATTGTACTGTATATATTCTCTCATAGCCTGATTTGTCTCCTAAAAATGTCATATTTTTTATTAAAAATAAAAAATCTGAGAGCTGGTATAGCCCAGAGGATTTAGAATCTTCCCATGCACAGAAAGGTTTCTGGTGAAATTATTCATGAAGCACAGCCTAGTGCCTCTGAAATAGGCACTGTTCTCAGGAATCTGGCTCGATTCCCAGTGGGAGGGTGAGGGGTTGACAGGAGGCAGCTGATCCATGTTTCTATTTTCCCTGTCCCATCCTATCTCTCAAAAAACAAATTAACAAAAAAATCAGTTGGAGACAACAGACCGCAGAAACTACCACTGGCCACCCGATCCTAATGTTGTTATTTCCCAGCAACATTCTGGCTTCCAAACACCTATATTCTCAATGGTCAGTGAGTGACTGGGATACTATTTACACCTGGGAGGCCTGGAAAGGTATATTACCCAAAGGGCTATGCCCCTAATGATGGCTGGGTTTAGCCAATGAAAACCCAGGAGAGGCATATTATCCAGGTGTACATGGTTGAGGGTGGGAGTTCCTGCATCTACCTGGTGGTCATATTGACCTCTTTGGTCTGTTCACAGAGAGTGAGGCTTCCCAGTGCCAGGTCTCCAGAAGGACAAGGCATCAGAGGCAGTATCCCCCTATGAAGGGGTGTGTCTGAGGTTTGCTGAGCCCCAACACGCCAGAATTTGGGCTTGTGTGACTCCTGGACACCTCTCTGCTTACAGAGTTCGACGATGCCTTGTTGAGTTAACCCTCCAGCCTGGTGTGTGGGCACCTCTGGGGTCCTGCAGTCCCGGTCCCACTGCCAGGAACAGTGAGTTCATGTGTAGCAAAAGGTGTGATGGCAAAAGAGGTTAACAGGTTACAATACCTCCATGTGAGGACATGATGGTGTGACTGAACTAGGAGGATTTGGGAAACGTAGGACTTGTTTTGTGTATATAGTCAACAAAGAAGATGAGGCAGAGTTTTGCACAAGGAGTTTTACTTTCATTCTCAGGAATCTGGGGACATGAAAGGTCCTGACGAAAAGAGGGACATTGTGTGAGGTAGTTCTGTAAACTTTCTCCAAAGCAGCTCAGAAGAGGAACAGACTAGAAGAGAGATGATAGAAGCTGGGGACAGGTGGCAAAAGTCCTATAAAAGATAAGGTAACTGGAAAGATTGTGCACTGAGGACTGAGTCTTGAAGGAAAGTGGTCATCTCCAGGACACATGGGCCTATTGACTGGGAAACGGTACTGAGCAGTCTGAGCCCATCGATCCTGGGGTTGGTGGCCAGAGTCTCAACAGATCTTTCTCTGAACACAGATTCTTGCAAATGCAGAGTGGTTTAAGGGTTTTGTTTTGTGGAACTCATATCAGGGCCTCACACTCTTACAACTTCTGTGATAGTGGTATCCTGAGATTGTCTTGCCTCTGTTCTAGCCCTTATATCTGGGGACCTTTATGAGACACCAAGCCCAGAATTCTAAGTACATGTCTAAGGTTGTCTGAAATGACACCTGTTTTTGGCAAACAATGGAATAAGATGTGAGTAGACCTTCCAGTCATAGGTTCCTTTATGTGCAAAGGCTTAGAGTGAAGACTGAGCTCATTCAAGAACAAAGCGGCATCCACAGGCTGGTGCTCTATCCACTGAGCCAAACCAGCTGGGGCTTGTGTCCATTTTTTAAAATAGGAACTGGTGACAATTGAACAGGAATGAGGTCTAGAGGACCTTGTGAAACCTTTGGAGTCTGGTCTGCAGGTGATGGGAGTAATGGCAGATTTGGAGCAGCAGAGGCAGGTGATCTGAACCAGGTCTAATTAGACTTCCTGTGGCTGAAGCATAACCAACCATATTGCTGTGAGGGAGGTGGTAGAAAGTCTAGACTGGAGGTTGCTGTGGTGAGCATGATGGTAAGTGACCCATGATGGTGACTGGGGGTGAAATAAGCTTTTGTTTTCTGGATTAGTGTTTTATGTGTGGCCAACTGGATTTTCTAATTTTGAGTCTGAGAGAGAGGTAAGAGCCAGGAATGACTTGAAAGTTTGAATTTGACAACTGCATGTATGGAAGCACTATCAACTGAGATGCAGATATTCAGAGTAGAAGTGTAATGTTCATTGGGAATACAAAATTGTTATTTTTTATCTGTTTTGGTGTGTGATATTTCAGAGAGCACTTCATAAGCATCTGGAACTCTGAGGAGAAGTTCAGGTTGAAAATGTCTTTAAAGTTGGAAGTGCAGTGACCAGGGTAGACTTGTAGATCATCTTTTTAAAAACTTTTTTTTCTGTTTAATTGGAGAGCAAAGAGAAATTAAAACAAGATGAGACGGCAGCTGTTGCATCTTTGCTTGTGAATCACACACCAGGATTGTGTTGAGAGCCTTTTTGTGGTCAGTAGTCTGACTGATTTATATACGGGAATGAGTGGACATATGTGAGATACACTGGACCTGGGCCAGAGGGCCATAGGTGATGGGACTTGAGTGCTGTGACTGGTGAAGGGACATCAAGTGCAGCACCATAAGAGGTAGGCTCTGGATATCTGAGATTTGATGTGGATCTCAATAGGAGAGGTTGTGGCTTTTTTTTTTGGAGGACAGTTACAGTGATCAATAGGAATGAGAGAGCATATATCAGTGGCATCTTGGCCAGTGTTGGGAATGTTGAAGGGTAAGAGAGAAATACATTACTGAAGGGGTGAATTAGAGTATTGGAAAATATGATGATTAAGAAAAATGGTCCAAGTCATGACGTATTTGTGTTACCTTTGGCATCATGCCTCTGGGAATGAAGCTATGTGAGAGAAGTGTTGTTCAAAGAGTTATGTGTGGCAGAAAGTGCAAATTGATGGCCTCAGCAACCTAAGCTTGGTTTCAAAAGGGTAAAGTCTGATGCCAAAATTTACAGGGAATTGGGATGAGATTCTAGGGAACAAAAGGGTTATTGCCTGACAAGGACAGTGTCAAATCACTCACACTCTCATTATGGACAACATCAATCCATATCCTATGTTCATGACACTCACTGTATTGAAAGGCGTAGTGTGTACAACATTTTTGTACTAGAGAGCAGGTAGGATCTATATGCTCTTTGCCCTTATTGTCATGGGAAGACACTGCATCAGTAGGAATATAAGGAGTGAGTGTCTTTGATGAAACAAAGGCCAGATATCTTTTCTGTAGTCAGAAGTCTAGGGAGCAGATGGATATGGAAGTTGGGGTGTATGATAAATGTAAAATCCTAGGAGAGAAGCTGATAATGGACTGAACTGTCCCCATTATAACAGGATATGAACTTTGAGGATGTGGCCATTGCCTTCTCTCCAGGGGAATGGGGAATTCTTGATGAGGCTCAGAGACTTCTGTACTGCAAAGTGATGCTGGAAGTATTTGCACTTGGATCATCTGTAGGTAAGACCCTCACATATATCCTAATGGACTGAGGTGATGGCATCTCTTCCTTGATATTCCACCTGTAGCTTCCTCTTTCCTACATCCAGACCATGGGCTCTGCAAATTTTCCTCACGCTCATGTGAAATGTACTATAGATGCCAGTTCTGAGCTGTGTTGAGAGCCCTGAGAAATAAACTCCACAAACTTCTTTAACACTATTTTCCTCAGAAAGTGCAGGATGTGTCTGGGAGCCAGGCATCTTACAGAAAGCTTAATGGGTCCCACATGCAGTTTCCCTCCCTGGGAGGGTGACTACGTCTAGATCCTTGGTTTCCACTTCTGCACCTTTCCTCTAGATAAAGGTTCTGGGTGACTGCCTGTGTCAGGTTATGTTCTTTACTTACATGAACAATGGACTCTTCTTGTAAGACTCTCCTTCATTTGGTGTTTATAATATTACCTTCCCTGTATACTATTCCAAGTGGATTTTTCTCTGGACCAGGGCTGGATGGTCACCTCTGTCATCTTTCATTAATACTTGGAATATTTCGGTTTTATGTATTTGTAGAGAAGGTGGTACAGACAGAACCCTAGTTTTTTTTTCACAGGGTGAACATGCAGGATGGTCTCAGAGGAGTTCTGGCCCAGCTGAGTGGAAACTAACAGAATGTGTGACACAAGGGCTGTTTTCAAATTATACCAGAACCCAGATTGATTCCATCACTGCACAGATGCAGGTGCCACTGCCCACACCTCATTTTTACCTTTCCTTTGAACTACTTTACACTTCCTGGCATGTCATTTCACCTGCTTCTCCCTAGCTTTCCACCGTTTTCAACTTTGTGGCATTTTTACATTGCCTGCTCCTCTGCACTGCTGCCTCTGTAGTATTCTTCAACTTTGACCTGCACATGTGTTACGAGGTTCACATACATACTTAAGTAGTCCTGGAAAAACAGCTACTAGTTTATTGAATTTTTCTTGGAATGAGACACAAAGAAAATTCTGCAGAGCTTGTCTATGTTACCTGCAGACAAGCCCTACTGAACAGTGTTAGTGTAAGTAAGGACTGGAAGTTTTACCTCTCTTCCATGTGGTTTTTGCCGTCTTTGTGTCGTATTCCTGGTGAAGTCTTCCTTCCTTTATGATCTTTAGAGGCCCATAATTTCACAGAAGCCTGTTATAAGTCTTCCTTCATATCTCTTCTTTTCATAAAATTGCATGAAGCTGAGGTGTCATGGGCAACACACTTTTGTAATGGAACTTCCCTCTGTCACCACAATCAACATTCATTTCCTCACCTTTTTTCTGTTTCCAGGTTATTGGCATGAAAGGGATTATTACGAGGCCTGTTCTAATCAGAGTGTATCTGTAGAAGGAGAGTCACAGGTCAGGGCTTCTGAGACAGCTCCAGCAACCCAGAAGAACCATCCATGTAAGCAGTTTTTCTTGGTGTTAAAAGAAAATTTGCACCTGAGTGAGTTACAAGCAGCACACTTGGAACACAAAGGCTTCTTCAGTGAAGCATGTGTGAGAGACTTCTGTTCCAGTGCAAACCCTCACCAGCAACATAGGAATGCCAGGGGAAAGACACCCTGGAAAGAAGCTACAGACAGAGCCTCATTTGTGACCAGGTGCAGCTTCTACTTATCAGAGGTGTCTTCAAACAGCAGGGTGGTTGGGGAAGACTCCCAAACTCCCTCAGAGCTTCTCCAGTACCAGGCAACTCATAACACTGAGGAGCCACAGTGTGACAGTGAGATTTCAAAGGAATTTCTCAGTGGACAATGTCATCTCCAGTGGGGTGAATGTGAAAATGCTGCCAGCCACAACCTCAATGTTGTTGGATGTCTGGGTGTATGTTCTGGAGAGTGTGGCACAGGTAGGAAAAATTATAGACGAATCGTTAACCTCATTCAACATAAAGTAGTTCACTGGAAAAAATCGGTATGAGTGTACAGATTGTGGGAAATCCTTCAGTCAGAGGTCCAACCTCATTCGATGTCAGAGAATTCACTCTAGCGTAAAGCCTTATGAGTGTAGTGAATGTGGGAAATCTTTTACCCGCAATAATTCCCTTCTTATCCACAAGAGAGTTCACACTGTTGAAAAACCTTATGGGTGTAGTGAATGTGGGAAATCTTTTAGGGATAATAATAATCTCCTTATCCACAATAGAGTTCACACTGGAGAAAAACCTTATGCGTGTAGTGGGTGTGGGAAATCTTTTACCCGTAATATTTTCCTTCTTGTCCACAAGAGAATTCACACTGGAGAAAACCCTTATGGGTGTAGTGAATGTGGGAAATCATTTACAGATAATAATCTGCTCCTTATCTACAAGGGAGTTCACACTGGAGAAAAATCTTATGGGTGTAGTGAATGTGGGATATCATTTATGGATAATAATGTGCTCCTTATCTACAAGGGAGTTCACACTGGAGAAAAAGCTTATGGGTGTAGTGAATGTGGGATATCATTTACGGATAATAATGTGCTCCTTATCTACAAGGGAGTTCACACTGGAGAAAAAGCTTATGCATGTGTTGAATGTAGGAAGTCTTTTAGGGATAATATTCAGCTCTTTAGCCACAAGAGAGTTCACACTGGAGAAAAGCAGTCTGAGTGTACAGGTTGTGGAAAGTCCTTCAGTCATAGTTCCAATCTCATTCGACATCAGAGAATTCACACTGGTGAAAAGCCTTATGAGTGTAGTGTATGTGGAAAATCTTTTACCCGCAATATTTTCCTTCTTATCCAAAAGAGAGTTCACACTGGAAAAAACCCTTATGGGTGTAGTGAATGTGGGATATCTTTTACAGATAATAGTCTGCTCCTTATCCACAAGAGTTTTCACACTGGAGAAAAGCCTTATGTGTGTAGTGAATATGGGAAGTCTTTTACCCGCAATAATTCCCTTCTTATCCACAAGAGTTCGCACTGGAGAAAAACCTTATGAATGTGGTGAATATGGGAAGTGTTTTAGGGATAATATTCAGCTCTTTATCCACAATAGAGTTCACACTGGAGAAAAGCCTTATATGTGTAGTGAATGTGGGAAGTGTTTTAGGAAAAATAGACAGCTTCTTATCCACAAGTCAGTACACACTGTGGAAAAGCCTTATGAGTGTACAGATTGTGGGAAATATCATAGATAAAAATATGGCCTTATGAGACACCTAAGACTTCACACTGGATAAAAGCTATAAATGTGAAGGGAATACTTCATTTTTCTTACTCAGAATAACAACACTGAAGGAGACTCTATGATACACAGTTGCCTTAATATGATCCCTTTTTATCAGGGAAGATACTCTGCTAGATTCTTCAAAGATTCAGGTACAAGTGAGGTTTTAAGGAGCTAATTGAACTTGCCATTCTGTCCAGGCCTCCTATCTGATTGATGTCACTATTAGTGATTGGGGCTGAAGTGATTACACCTCTAACACCTGGCTCATCTGAGCAATTTGAATCAGTCACAGTCACTGTATGCTCTCTTGTGCTTGAATAAATTCTAAATACTCTGAACCTTTGGCAGGATATTATTCCTTTCTCTCTGACTAGGGAATGGACCTGGTGCAGGGTGTGTCCAGAACACCCATCCTCAGAAAAGAAGTGGTATCTCTTTCAGGGAGTTTATGGTTCTCACATTATGCTGTGATGATTGGCTTAGGTTCTATTTCACCAATCTGAACACTGCTGGCTATGGTTTATGATATTTCAGTAAAGGAGTTTTTCCTGTTGTACCTTTAATTGTGATGGTTCTATTCACTGCCTGCAAATGTTTTGAAAGCACTGTTGTGGTTTGTCAGCATGTAGATGTAAACCAATATGGTGCAGATGTCAAACCTTCAGTGCTTTGTAAAGGAGAACATGATGGCAGAGAATCATTCTTCATCCCAAACGGGCTTATTTTACATTGCTGCCCAAGGTGTTGAAAGAAAAACTGCATACCTTTGTGGTCTTAATTTATATCCTGGTACTTTTGTTATGAGTGAGGTCAGTGGTCACCCAGAAAAGGAAGCCTTTGTTGTCCTTTTGTGAACAATATTTATTATGTTCTTTATTCACAGTATTTATTCTTTAATTCTTATCAATGTTTAGGGGAACTCCTCCCCACATACTGCAAAGAAGCCAAGTGTCACGAAGTGTGAAATTTCATACTCTTGTGACATTTGTTGTAAGACTCTGAGGTTAACCTACCATTGAGACAGAAACACTATATTCATAGTGATGAGAAAGTGACTGCAGTATATTATATGGAAAGTGTCTCTTCTGAAAATAAATCCACAAATATTCTTGGGCCTGTCTCTTGTGTGACCTTTGTGTTCAGACATTCTCAGCACCTCCAAAAATGTTTCCTGTAGCTGAAGTCATTGGCAGAGAAAATAATTTAATAGATTTGTGGATTCTCCTGGTCTCTGTGAGGTGTTCACCACAAAGTCATTTCTCAATATGTAAGAACTCAAAGCTAAGGGAAGGGCAATCCTGTAATAAATCCCAGGATGTGTCTTTTGCAACCAGTCAGCATTCCTGTTGATTCCATGGCAGTAGTCTTCACTGCTTGCCAATATTTGGTGCCGTTGAGGCAATGATGTTCCTCTCAGGATCTCCCTATGCAGTGGTGTGTCTGAGGTTTGCTGAGCCCCAACATGCCAGAATTTGGGCTTTTGTGACTCCTGGACTCCTCTCTCTTTACAGAGTTCGACGATGCCTCACTGGAGTTTACATTGCAGCCTGGGGTGTGGACACCTCTGGGATCGTGAAGTCCAGGTTGCACTGCCAGGAACAGTGAGTAACTCGTGTGTGACAAAAGGTGTGATGGGGGAAAGAGGTTAATAGGCTGCAGTACCTCCATGGGAGGATGTGGTGGTTTGACTGAACCAGGAGAATTTGGAAAACCCAGGCCTTGTTTTGTGTCTAAAGGAACAAAGAAGATGAGGCAGAGTTTTGCATGAGGATTTTCACTTTCATTCTCAGGAAACTGGGGACATGAATGTTCCTGACCAAAAGAGGGACATTGTGTGACACAGTTCTTTAAACTTTTCCCAAAGCAGCTCAGAAGAGGAACAGACTAGAAGAGAGATGATAGCAGTTGTGGACAGGATGCAGAAGTCCTATAAAAGATAAGGTAACAGGTAAGAGTGTGCACTGAGGACTGAGTCTTGAGGGAATGTGGTCATCTCCAGGACACATGGGCCTATTGACTGGGAAATGGTACTGAGCAGTCTGAGCCCATGGATCCTGGGATTGGCGGCCAGAGTCTCAACAGATCTTTCTCTGAACACAGATTTCTGCAAATGCAGAGTGGTTTAACAGTGCTGTTTTGTGGAACTTATATCAGGGCCTCACACTCTTACAACTTCTGAGATAGTGGTGCCTGGGATTGCCTTTCCTCTCTTCTAGCCCATATATTTGGGGATCTTGATGAGACACCAAGCCCAGAATTCTAAGTACATGTCTAAGGTTGGCTGAAATGATCCCTGTTTAAGGCAAATAGTGGAATCAAATGTGAGAAGACTTTTCAGGCACAGGTTCCTATATGTGCAAAGGCTTAGAGTGATAACTGAGCTCATGCAGGAACCTACTGGTGTCCTTTTAAAAAATATATACGTTTTTATTGTTTCCAGAGAGAAAGGGAAAAGGAGAGAGAAATAGAAACATCAATGAACTGAGAGAATCATTGGTGGGCTGACTCCTGCCCCCCACACTGGGGATCAAGCCCACAAACCTGGCATGTGCCCCTGACCGGAATCAAACCCGGGACCCTTCAGTTCACAGGCTGGTGCTCTATCCACTGAGCCAAACCAGCTGGGGCTTGTGTCCATTTTTTAAAATAGAAACTGGTAACAATGGGACAGGTCTGAGGTCTAGAGGAGCTTGTGACACCTTTGGAGTCTGGTCTGCAAGTGATGGGTGTACTGGAAGATTTGGAGCAGCAGAGGCAGGTGATCTGACCCAGGTCTCATTAGGCTTCCTGTGGCTGAAGCATAGCAAACAAAATGGCTGTGAGGGAGATGGTAGAAAGTCTAGACTGGAGATTGCTGAGGTGAGCATGATGGTAAGTGGCCCATGATGGTGACTGTGGGGGTGAAATAAGCAGTTGGATTCTGGATTAGTGTTTTATGTGTGGCCAACTGGATATTCTAATTTTGAGTCTGAGTGAGAGGTAAGAGCCAGGGATGACATGAAAGTTTGAATTTGGCAGCTGCATGTATGGAAGCACTATCAGCTGAGATGCAGATATTCAGATTAGAAGTGTAATGTTCATTGGGGTTAAAAAACTTTTATTTATTTTTAAAAAAATATATTTTATTGATTTTTTACAGAGAGGAAAGGAGAGCGATAGAGAGTTAGAAACATCGATGAGAGAGAAACATTGATCAGCTGCCTTCTGCACACTCCCTACTGGGGATGTGCCCGCAACCAAGGTATATGCCCTTGACCAGGATCGAACCCGGAACCCTTGAGTCCGCAGGCCGATGCTCTATCCACTGAGACAAACCGGTTAGGGCCAAACTTTTTTTTAATCTGTTTTGGTGTGCAATATTTCAGAGAACATTTCATGAGCATCTGGTACTCTGAGGAGAACTTCAGGTTGAAAACTTCTTTAACGTCGGGGGTGTAGCGACCAGGGAAGAGTTGTAGATCATCTTTTTAAAAACTTTTTTTTCTGTTTAATTGGAGAGCAAAAAGAAATTAAAACAAGATGACACAACAGCTTTTGCATCTTTACTTGTGAATCACACAGAAGGATTGTGTTGAGGGCCTTGGTGTGGTCAGTAGTCTGACTGATTTACATATGGGAATGAGTCGTCATATGTGAGATACACCGGACCTGGGAGAGAGGGCCATAGGTGATGGGACTTGAGTGCTTAAAGCTGTGATTGGTGAAGGGACATTAAGTGCAGCACCAGAAGAGGTCAGCTCTGGCTATCTGAGATTTGATGTGGTTCACAATAGGTGAGGTTGAAGAAAAAAAACCAATCAGATAGGGAGGTCATCATAGAAGGACTGAAGGTGCCTCATTGAGTGTGGACTATGAGAGTTGGTGTAGAACTTAATTTAGTTTGAATTTTCCAGGCCTTAACAAAACCACACTTGCTGAGTAATGAGTAAGAAGTCAGGGAGATGACTATGGGGACTGGGACTGTGGAAGTGTAGGTTTGAGAGAGTTATGGTAGCAAGAGTAATGTGTACTTGGAGAAGGCATGTGCATTCATGGCTTCAGGGCCCCTGACATTGACATAAGATGGAATGATAGTGGAATTTATTTCTGGTGATGTTTGGATAATCTGATATACAAAATTTCATATTAATTCCTAAAAATAGGGTCTATAGTAGTGGTACATTATTGGTAAAGAGATTAGATGAAATATATGAGCAACCTGCATTTTATTGTGGAGGGCAGTTACAGTGATCAATAGGAATGAGAGAGCATACATCAGTGTCATCTAGGCTGGCATTGGGAAGGGTGAAGGGTAAGAGAGAAATTCATTACTGAAAGGGTGAATTGGAGTATTGGAAAAGAAGATGATGAAGAATAAATATTCAATTCACAATGTATTTGTCTTACTTTTGGTATTATGACTCTAGGAATGAAGCTGTGTGAGAGCTGTGTGTTTCAAAGACTTATGTGTGGCAGGAAGTGCAAAGTGATGGCCTCAGCACCCTAGGGTTGGTTTCAAAAGGGTGAAGTGTGATGTCAAAATTTTCAGGGACTTGGAATGAGAATGTAGGGAACAACAAGGTTATTGCCTGACAAGAACAGTGTCAAATCACTCATACTCTGATTATGGTCAACATCTATCCATATCCTATATTCATGACATCCACTGTATTCAAAAGGAACAGTGTGGCCAAAATGTTTGTACTAGAAATCAGGTATGATCTATATGCTCATTGTCCTTATTGTCATGGGAAGACACTGCATCAGTAGGAATATAAGGAGTGAGTGTCTTTGATGAAACAAAGGCCTGATATCTTCTCTGTAGTCAGAAGTCTAGGGAGCAGATGGATATGGAAGTTGGGGTGTATGATAAATGTAAAATCCTAGGAGAGAAGCTGATAATGGACTGAACTGTCCCCATTATAACAGGATATGAACTTTGAGGATGTGGCCATTGCCTTCTCTCCAGGGGAATGGGGAATTCTTGATGAGGCTCAGAGACTTCTGTACTGCAAAGTGATGCTGGAAGTATTTGCACTTGGATCATCTGTAGGTAAGACCCTCACATATATCCTAATGGACTGAGGTGATGGCATCTCTTCCTTGATATCCCACCTGTAGCTTTCTCTCCTACAGCCCGACCATGGGCTCTGCAAATTTTCCTCACTCTCATGTGCAATGTGCTATGGATGCCAGTGCTGAGCTATGTGGTAGCCCTGAGAAATAAACTCCACAAACTTCTTTAACACTATTTTCCTCAGAAAGTGCAGGATGTGTCTGGGAGCCAGGCATCTTACAGAAAGCTTAATGGGTCCCACATGCAGTTTCCCTCCCTGGGAGGGTGACTACGTCTAGATCCTTGGTTTCCACTTCTGCACTTTTCCTCTAGATAAAGGTTCTGGGTGACTGCCTGTGCCAGGTTATGTTCTTTACTTACATGAACCATGGGCTGTTCTTGTAAGACCCTCCTTCAATTGGTGTTTGTAATATTACTTTCCCTGTATACTATTACAAGTGGATTTTCTCTGGACCAAGGCTGGATGGTCACCTCTGTCATCTTTCATTAATACTTGGAATATTTCGGCTTTATGTATTTGTAGAGAAGGTGGTACAGACAGAACCCTAGTTTTTTTTCACAGGGTGAACATGCAGGATGGTCTCATAAGAGGCCTGGCCCAGCTGAGTGGAAACTAGCAGAATGTATGACACAAAGGCTGTTTTCAAATTATATCGGGAACCAAATCAATTCCATCACTGCTCAGACGCAAGTGCAATGCCCACACCTCATTTTTACCTTTCCTTTGAACTACTTTACACTTTCTGATATGTCATTTCACCTTTGATTTCCCAGCATTCCGCCATGTTCACCTTCGTGGCATTTTTACATTACTTGCTCCTCTGCACTGCTGCCTCTGCAGTATTCTTCAAGATTGACCTGCACGTGTGTTATGAGGTGAACAAACATATTTAAGTAGTCCTAGAAAAAAAGCTACTCGTTTATTAAATTTTTCCTGAGATTAGACATAGACAAAATTCTTCAGAGCTTGCCTATGTCACCTGCAGACAAGCCTTACTGAACATTGTTAGCCTAACGAAGGGCTGGAAGTCTTACCTCTCTTCCATGTGGTGCTTGCCATCTTTGTTTCATATTCCTGGTGTGGTCTTCCTTCCTTTACAATATTCAGAGGCCCAGAAATTCACAAAAGCCTCTTATTAATCATTCTTGCATATCTCTTCTTTTCATAAAACTTCATAGAGCCATGGTGTCATGAGCCACACACTTTTGTAATGTTACTTCCCTCTGGCGCCACAATCAACATTCATTCCCTCACCTTTTTTCTGTTTTCAGGTTGTTGGCATAAATAGGATGATGAGGTGGTCTGTTCTAATCATAGCATAGCTATAGAAGGAGAGTCACAGGTCAGGGCTTCTAAGACAGCTCCAGCAACCCAGAAGAACCATCCATTTAAGCAGTGTTTCTCGGTGTTTAAAGATATTTTGCATCTGAATGAGTTACAAGCAGCACATTTGGAGCATAAAGACTTCTTCAGTGAGGCATGTGTGAGAGACTTCTGTTTCAGTGCAAATGCTCACCAGCAACGGAGGAATGCCAGGGGAGAGATGTCCTGGAAAGAAGGTATGGACAAGGCCTCATTTGTGACCAGGTGTAGCTTCTACTTATCAGAGGTGCCTTCAAAAAGCAGGGTGGTTGGGGAAGACTCCCAAACTCCCTCAGAGCTTCTCCCGAACCAGGAAACTCATAACACTGAGGAGCCAAACTGTGGCAGTGAGATTTCACAGGAATTTCTCAGTGGAAAAAGTAATCACCAGTGGGGTGATTGTGAAAACGTGACCAGCTATATCCTCAAAGTTCTTGAATGTCAGGATGTGTGTTCTGGAGAGTGTGGCAAATGTAGGAAAAATTATAGATGAATCTTTATCCTCATTCGACATAAAAGAGTTGATACTGGAGAAAAACCATTTGAATGTATCGATTGTGGGAAGTACTTCAGTCAGAGTTCCACCCTCTTTTGACATTAGAGAATTCACACTGGAGAAAAGCCTTATGAGTGTAGTGAATGTAGGAAATCTTTTACCCACAATAGTCAGCTCGTTATCCAGAAGAGTTCACACTGGAGAAAAACCGTATGTGTGTAGTGAATGTGGGAAGTCTTTTAGGGATAACAGCTCCATACCCATAAGAGAATTCACACTGGAGAAAAACTTTATGAATGCTGTGAATGTGGGCAATTCTTTAGTCAAAATAGCTTCTTATACACAAGAGAGTTCACACTGGAGAAAAACGTTATGGGTGTAGTGAATGTGGCAAGTCCTTTAGGGATATTAGTCAGCTCCTTATCCACAAGAGAGTTCACAGTAGAGGAAAGCCTTATGTGTGCAGTGAATGTGGAAAGTCTTTTAGGCAAAATAGTCATCTCCTTATCCACAATAGAGTTCACAGTGGAGAAAAACCTTATGTGTGCAGTGAATGTGGGAAGTGTTTAGGCAAAATAGTCAGCTCCTTATCCTCAAGCCAGTTCACTCTGGGGGAAAACCTTATGAGTGTACAGATTGTGGGAAATATTTTAGCCAAAAATATAGCCTTATGAGACACCTGAGACTTCACACTGGAGAAAAGCCGTAAATGTGAAGGGAATGCTTCATTTTTTTTACTCAAATAACAACACTAAAGGAGACTTTATGATACACAGTTGCCTTAATATGATCCCTTTTGATCAGGTCATACACTCTGCTAGATTCCTCATAATTTTCACGTACAAGTGAGGCTTCAAGGAGCTACTTGAACTTGCCATTCTGCCCAGGCCTCCTATCCAATTGATGTCACTCTGAGTGATTGGGACTGAAGTGATTTCATCTTTAACACCTGGCTCACCTGAACAGTGTGCATCAGTCACAATCCCTGTGTGCTCTCTTGTGCTTGAATAAATTCTAAATACTCTGAACGCTTGGAAGGATCTTCATTCCTTTCTCTCTGCCTAGGGAATGGGCCTGATCCAGGGTTTGTCCAGAACACCCATCCTGGGAACAGAAGTGGTATCTCTCTCAGGGAGTTCGTGGTTCTCATGTTATGCTGTGATGATTGGCTTAGGTTCTATTTCACCAATCTGAACACCACTGGCTATGGTTTATGATATTTTGGTAAAGGTGTTTTTCCTTTTGTACCTTTAATTGTGATGGTTCTATTCACTGCCTGCAATGTTTTGAAAGCACTCTGGTGATTTGTCAGCATGTAAATGTGAACCAATATTGCGGGGACATCAAACCTTCAGTTCTTTGGATAGGAGAATATAATGGCAGAAAATCATTCTTCATCCCAAACTGGCTTATTTTGCATTGCTGCCCAAGGTGTTGAAAGGAAGATTGCATAACTTTGTAGTCTTAATTTATATCCTGGTATCATGGTTATGAGTTAGGTCAATGGTCACCCAGAAGTGGAGGCCTTTGCTGTCCTTCTGTGAAGAATATGGATTATGTTCTTTTTCACAGTAGGTATTTCTTAATTCTTATCAGTGGTTAGGGGAACTCCTCCCCACATACTGCAAAGAAGCCAAGTGCCATGAAGTATGATATTTCATACTCTTGTGACATTTGTTGTAAGACTCTGAGGTTAAACTACCATTGAGATGGAAACACTGTATTCATAGTAATGAGAGAGACTGGAGTAAATTATATGGAAAGTGTCTCTTCTGAAAATAAATCCACAAATGTTCCTGGCCTGTGGCTTGTGTGACCTTTGTGTACAGATATTCTCCACACCTCCAAAAATGTTTCCTGTAGCTGCAGTCATTGGCAGAGAAAATAATTTAAAGGATTTGTGGATTCCCCTGGCCTCTGTAAGGTGTTCACCACAAAGTCATTTCTCAATATGTAAGAACTCAAAACTAAAGGAAGGATAATCCTATAATCAATCCCAGGATGTGTCTTTTGTAACCAGTCAGCATTCCTGTTGATTCCATGGCAGTAGTCTTCACTGCTTGCCAACATTTGCTGCCACTGAGGCAAATCTGTCCCTCCCAGGAAATGAGCACTGACATGCAAGAAAGTGCACTTTTCTACTGTGTGTTATTTTGTGAGCCTTTACTGAGAGATAAAGCTGTGAAACATCACAATTGAAATAATTTTATCTGTCACTATATTCAAGGTGTGGCATAAGTGGACGTTCAGTTATGAGTACATAAACCACAGCACTTGTGCTTTTAAAAAATACCTTCATGTTATTTTTTTAGGAAAAGAGGGAAGGGGGAGAGAGATAAATATACATGAGCTGCCTCTTGCGCACTCCCTACTGGGGCCACAGTTGGGGCTGTGTACTGACCTGAAATTGAACCAGGACGTTTCAGTGTACTGGTTGATACCCACCCAGCTGAGGTACACGGTGAAAGCAGAGTTTATTCCAGTATTTTTTATGTATTATTTTCCATACCAACAATTCTAAACCTACATTTCCCACACTCTACATTTTCCTCCTGCCCTTTTATAATCTCTCTTTCTGACTTTCCCACTCTTCCATGCAATCATTCATTTTCCATCCTTTACATTAAATTAGTTCATATTATTCATAGTTTTATAGTCACTGTAAGGTGTGTACTTTTAAACAAATACTGGTTTCCTTAATGGTACGGATATTTTGAGACTCAGTACAAATGCTTATGTGAATACTGAATTATTTTTAATGCTGACTAGTATTGTATTCTATGGATCACATCTTCACAGACCTACTACTCGATTGGTGTCATAGGGAGTATTTCTGGCTGAAGAGATTTCACCTCTAACACCTGGCTCACCTAAAGAGTGTGCATAAGTCACAACCCCTGTGTGATCAGGGGAAATATATTCTGTGTTCTCACTTGTGCTTGAGAAAATTGTGAGCTCTTGGCAGTATCTTCATTTCTTTATCTATGACGAGGTAATGCACCTGATACAGGGTTCATCCAGGGCACTCATCCTCAGCTAAAAAGTGCTACATCTGTCAAGGACATTGTGGTTTGCACATTATGCTGGGATGAATTGTTTCAGGTTCTAATTCACCAACCTGCAAACTGCTTGCTGTCCTGTTCTGGGCTATGATCATTCAGTAAAGGTGTTGTTGTTTTCTTTTGTACCTTTAATTTTGGGGACTATGTTCACTTCCTGGGATGGCTATAAAGGAAAGTTGTGACCTGTCAGCATGGAGAGGGGAACAGATATGATGGGGTCCCAAACATTCTGTGCTTTGGAAGGCACATAGTAATGGCAGAAAGTCAGTTTGTCCAATTTTGGCTTTTTTTTTTAACTTCTGCCCAGGGCCTTAAAAAATTATCTGCATGACTTTGTGGTTCTAATTTGCAGCCTGGTGACTCTATTATTGGTGAGGTCAACGTTCACACTGGAAAGGAGGCCTTTGTTGTATTTCTGTGCACAATATTAATTATAGTCTCTGGTCACAATAAGTATTACATAATTCTCAACAATGTTTAGGGGAATTGTTCCCCACATACACTAAAGGAGCCATGTCCTGTGATGTATGAAATGTCATACACTGGTGTCATTCTTTATATATTTTTTTAATTGATTTCAGAGATGAAGGGAGAGGGAGAGAGAGATAGAAACATTAATGATGAGAGAGAATCATAGATTGGCTGCCTCCTGCATGCCCCCTACTGGGGATCAAGCCTGCAATCCAGGCATGTGCCCCTGACCAGAATTGAACCTGGGACCCTTCAGTCTGCAGGTTGATGCGCTATCAACTGGGCCCTGGTGTCATTTTTTGTATGACTCTGAGGTTTCAATATAACCACCAGTATGACAGAAACTGCATTCATAGTGAGTGTGAAAGATTGCAGTGAATTAGATGAAAAGTGCCTCTTCATTTGGGTGTTGTTGAATCAAATCAATCTTACCACTATTCTTTTAAAAATGTTTTTATTGCTTTTTTAGAGAGTGAGGGAGACGGAGAAACATCAATGATGAGAGAGAATCATTGATCAGTTGCCTCCTGCATGCCCCCTGCAGGGATGGAGCTCTCCAACCTGGGTATGTGCCTGACCTGGAATTGAACCAGTGATCTCATGGTTTATGGGTCCACATGCAAGCAATGAACCATGGCATGTGGGCAAACTATTCTTTTTTATTATTGATTATTAACTCTATTACAGATGTTCCCATTTTCCCCCATCTCCATCCCCCTTTGCCTCCCTCTACACTGCCCCCACTGCTTCTAGGCCCTCACCACCTTATTGTCTATGTCCTTGGGCTATGTATATATGTATATACTTTAAAATATAATTTTATTGATTTTAGAGAGAGGGAGGGAGAAGGAGAGATAAAAACATCAATGATGAGAGAGAATCACTGATTAGCTGCCTCCTTCACGTACCTCTCCCCTAACTGAGAATTGAACCTACAGACCATGTATGTTCCCTGACCAGGAATAGAACCTTGACCTACTGGTTCATAGATTGCTGCTCAACCATTGAGTCACACCAGCGGTGCTATATTATTTAAAAATTGAAAAAAAAACCAATGTATTTATTGTTTCTAGTATTACAGAAGTCTCCCATTTTCCCCGTGCATATATTCTTTGGGGGATCTCTCCTAGTCCTCTCCATACCCCGCCCCTGGGAGACCTGCCAGTCTGTTCCAGTTAACCAGGCCTCTGGTCCCATCTTGTCTTTCCCCAGGGCCACTTGCTGAACCACATCACCTTTATTCACTAGTGTCATTGGCCTGAATGCTAGCCCTCGCCTTGGCTTTTGAGAAAACTACATTTCCCAGAAAGGAATGGGCCCACGTGGGCGGAGCTAATGGGTGTTTTTGGTGTTAGTGCATCCCCTTAGGGCAGAACTTCCACCTTCCTCCTCCTGGCGGGCATTTTGACCTCTTCAGTTCAAGGACTCACAGTCTTCAGCCCACTGGACATGTGTAGGAGGAGGCCTAGGAGGCAGCGTCCTTGCTGTGCAGCGTGTGTCTGAGGCTTGCTGAGCACCAACAGGCTGGGAGTGGGGCCTCCAAGCCTCCGGGACTCCTCTCTGACCACAGCGTTCCCACAGCCTCACCCCATTTCACCCTCCAGCCTTGGGGACTTGTGCCCCTCAGGTCCTGCAGCCCAGGAAGTCGCATCCAGAATAGTGAGTCTCTCCTGGGTGACACAGGGTGTGATGGGGGAAGAGGGCCACAGGCTGCAGTGCCACCTTGTAAGGACACAGTGGTGAGGCTGATCCATGAGGATTAGGAAAACCCAGGCCTGTTTTGGGTCTAAAGGCAGCAAAGAAGATGAGGTGAGGTTTTGCAGGAGGAGTTTTACTTTCACCCTCAGAATGCTGGAAACATAGATGGTTGGGGGAAAAGGAGGGACATTTTGTGGCGTAGGGTTCTAACTTTTCCTAACATTGCTCAGAGGAAGGACAGACTAGAAGACAGCATCTGTGGACAGGAAGGTGAAGTCCTATAAATGATCAGGTAACTGGCAAGAGTGAGCACTGAGGGCGGAGGCCTGAGATAATACAGGCATCTGGAGGGCACCTGGCCTCTGGGCTGGGCAAGGGCACTGAGCAGCCTGAGCCCATAAATCTTGGCGGTGTTTGCCAGGCTCTCAACAGACCATTTTCTTTACACAAATTCCTGCAAATGCAGAATGAGTTGGGTGTACGGGATGGTGAAGATAATTTCAGGTCTTCACACTCTTGTGGCCTCTGAGATAGTTGTGTCTTGGGGCTGTCCAGCTGCTCTTGTATCCCTTGGACCTGGGGACTTTGAACAGATACTAAGCCCAGACTCCTAAGGTCATGACTAGGGCTTCATGTAGTGGACCTTGTATTTAGCAACCAATGTTATGCGTGATAGCTCCTGCAGGGCATTGGTTATAGATTGTGCAAAGGCTTGTAGTGAAGAGTGAGCTGATTTAGGAACTGGCAGGTACTTAAATTATATATATAAAGTTTTAGATATAGAAAGGAAGGGAGAGGGAGGGGGCAGAGAAACAATGATGAGCAAGAGACAAGGATTGGTTGCAGCCTGCACTACCCCTATTGTGGATCCAGCCCACAACCAAGTCATGTGCATGTGTCTATACCAGTGATGGCAAACCTTTTGAGCTCAGCGTGTCAGCATTTTGATAAACCCTAACTTAACTCTGGTGCCGTGTCACATATAGAAATTTTTTGATATTTGCAACCATAGTAAAACAAAGACTTATATTTTTGATATTTATTTTTATATATTTAAATGCCATTTAACAAAGAAAAATCAACCAAAAAATGAGTTTGTGTGTCACCTCTAACACACGTGTCATAGGTTCACCATCACTGGTCTATACTCAACCAACTGAGACACATCAGCCAGGACTGTAAATCACTTTAATATAGGAGCCCTGGCTGTTTTAGCTCAGTGGATGGAGCGTTGGCCTGTGGACTGAAGACTCCCAGGTTCGATTCTGGTCAAGGGCACATGCACAGGTTGCAGGCTTGATCCCTAGTAGAGAGCATGCAGGAGGCAGCCAATCAGTTATTCTCTCTCATCATTGATGTTTCTATCTCTCTTTCCCTCTCCCTCTCTGAAATCAATAAAAATATATTTTTAAAAATATATAGGAAATCATGGTCAGGTTGGTAATGGTAGTAGTAGCTCAGAAAGGACAGTGTGACCCTGAGGTCTAGGTTTCCTGCTGGGGCCACCGTGGAAGGTGGGTGTCACAACACCGCAGAGAGATAGAAGTTGTCATGTAGAGTGTGGGGGAGAGGTAATCATTTTGCAGTGGCCAAGGCCTTTAAAAGATGAGTGGACCTGATATTATTTAGAAGCAGAAGAGTTAGTCCAACAAAGTGAGACTAGGGCTGGTACATATTAACTTCTCTAAACACTCACCAGGATTTTGTTGTGACCCTTGGTGTGGCCTGGTTTTGGAGAGTTGCAGACAGTCTTGTGGATTAGCTTAGAGGTTTGAGTGGTCATCTGTGAAACTCACTGGGCATGGTCAGAACGCCATCGGGTATGGGACTTGAGTTGCAGTTAAGTGAGAGATGTTGGCAAGCATTCTCTGGACAACAAATGCTGAATTAACTCAGAGACCAAGGAGAGCACTATGGAGGCTGGGGCTGAGGGAGTGCAGGTGTGAGCCATGTGTGGAAAAGAGTGATGTGCACTTGAAGAGGGAATGCGAATTGATGACCACAGCACCCTGACATTGACATAAGAGTGAATGTCGAGAGAGTCCATTTCTGGTGGTGTCTGGATGATCCAATACAGTGACTTTTAGGGTGATTGCCTGTAAAGAGGGGTGTTTTGGTGCTACATTCTAGGTACAGAGCTTCGCTGCCATTTAACTAACCACCTGCCTTTTGTTGTTGGGGGTGACACACTGGTTGATAAGAATGAGAGAGCCTACATCAGTATTACGCAGGCTTCAAAATCTCCACTGGAATGGGTAAGGGAGAAGGGTAAGGGGTAAGAGATTATGGATGTGGTGAACTATAATTTTGAAAAAAGTGATTAGGAAACAATTTGTCCTCACCACAGCAAATTTGCATTACCTTTGAAGTTGTGCTTCTGAGAAGGAAGCTGTGTGAGAGAAGTGTTGTTCAAAGAACTCTGAGCAACAGGTAGTGCAAAGCCATGGCCTCAGTACCTTGGGATTGGGGTCAAGAGGGTGCAGTGTGATGCCATGTATTTGGTGTCTTTGAGAAACAATATGAGGGTATTGCCTGACAAGACCAGTATCAAATCACTCACACTATCTTTATGGCCAGCATCTCTCTTTAACCTATGGTTTTGACACCCATTCTGTTGATAAAAGTCAGTGTGGTGTACACAGGAGTCCATAGCTCAGGTGTCTTATCTGCCTTCATTATAGTTGGAAGAGAAAATGTCAGTAGGAATATAAGAAGACAATGGCTTTCATGGGATGAAAGCCTGGTATTTTCTCTGATGTGTGGAGTGGACAGAGCAGATGGATGTGGAGGGTGGGGAGTATGACAGACTAAGAATCTTAGGAGTGAAGCTGATCTTGGGCTGTACTGTCCCCATTATGACAGGATATGAACTTTGAGGTTGTGGTCATTGTCTTCTCTCAGGAGGAATGGGGGCTCTTTGATGAGGCTCAGAGACTTCTATACTATGATGTGATGCTGGAAGTGTTTGCACTTGTGTCATCTGTAGGTAAGACCTTGATGTTCTCCCAGTGTCCTGAGGTGATGACCTCTCTTCCTTTATTCCTCAGGCAAAGCTTTCTCTCTCCCACAGTGGGAACATGGCCTCTGATAATTTTACCCACTTCCTTGTCAAATGTGCTGTGGCTGACAGGGATGAGCTGGATGTAGAGCCCTGAACAAAGGTCTCCATGAACATCCCTAACACCTGTTACCTCAAAAAGTAAAGGAAACAGAGTGAGGAGTCTTGAAGTGAGCTTAATAGGTCCCAGCTTGCACTTTCTCTTCATGGGAGGCTGACAGTGTCCATATGCATGGCTTCAACTTCTGTACTCTTTCTCTGGGTAACGGTTCTTTGTGGCAACCTGGGTCATGTTATGGTCTTCACTTACATGAACTATGGGCTGTTCTTTTAAGGCTTTCATTCAATTTTTTGGAATATTCTCTTCCCTGAATACTATAGCAAGCTGTGTAGCTCTGGCCCAGTGATGACTGCTCACCTCTTCATCACCTGTTTCTCTGCACTGGTGCCTCTGCAATCATCTGCAACTTTGATGTGCACATGTGTTATGAGGTGCACATATGTGGTAATTAGTCCTCGAAACCAGCTACTCCTTTATTGAATTTTACTTTGAGTAAGACAGAACCAACCTCTTGCTCAGCTTGCCCCCTTCCCCAGTCAACAAGCCCTGCTAAATGCTGTTAGTTGAAGGATTAGCTGGAGCTCCATATTCTAATCCATGTGGTGCTTGCCATTTTTGTGTCATATTTCTGGCAAGGCCTTTCTGTTTTATGATCTTCATTAGCCCAGAAAGTTACAAGAGCCTCTTATTAATCCTTTCTGCATATCTCTTATTTTCAGAGAATTGCATGTACCAACTGTGATACATAACAAACCTTTGCAATGGAAATTCCCCCTGTCACCACATTCAACATTCATTTCCTCACCGTTTCTCACTTTTCAGGTTGTTGGCATTACATGGATGATAAGGAGGCCTGTTCTGGTCAAAGTGTATCTATACAAGGAGAGTCACAGGTCAGGGCTTTTAAGACAGCTCCAGCAACCCAGAAAACCCTTCTGTGTAAGCGGTGTTTCTCTGTGTTACAACATATTTTATTACCTGACTGAGTCAGATGTAGCATATTTTAAGCATAAAGCATTCTGTAGTGATGCACGTGTTGGAGACGTCTGTTTCAGTGCAAATCCTCACCAGCAACAGAAGAATGAGTGTGGACAGGGGCCCTGGAAATAAGCTATGGATAGGGCCTCCTTTGTGAACAGGTGCAGCTTCTACTTATCTTCAGTGCCTTCAACCAGCAAGAAGGTTGGAGAAGACTTTAAATACAACTCAGAGTTTCCCCAGCACCAGCCCACTTCCAACCCTGAGGAACTACACTGTGGCAGTGGGATTTCCCAGGAATTTCTTGATGGAAAAAGTCTTCATCGGGGGGTGAATATGAAAACGCTGGCAGCAACGACCTGAAATTTAGTAAAATTCAGGGTGTCTGTTATGGAGAACTTACTTATGAGTGTAACAACTGTAAGAAAGTTTTTAGACAAATCTTTAACCTCATTCAACATAAGAGAGTTCACACTGGAGAAAAGCTATATGAGTGTAGAGAATGTGGGATGTCCTTTAGTCAAAGGAGTCACCTCACTGGACAACTCAGAGTTCACACTGGAGAGCAGCCATATGAGTGTACTGAATGTGGGAATTCTTTTAGCCAAACATCTAACCTTATTAAACACCTGAAAGTTCACAGTTGCGACAAGCCATATGAGTGCTATGATTGTGGGAAGTTCTTCAGTGATAAGTCTTACCTTGAAAAACACCACAGAGTTCAGAGTGGAGAAAAGTCATATGAATGTAGAAAATGTGGGATGTCCTTTCAGCAAAGGGCTCAACTCACTGTACATCTGAGAGTTCGCACTGTAGAGAACCCATAGGAGTGTACTGAATGTGGGAAATCTTTTAGCCAAAAATCTAACCTTATTAAACACTTGAAAGTTCACACTGGAGAGATGTGTTAAATGTGCAGGGAATGTTTTTATTTTTCTCACTTAGAATAACAACACTGAAGGCAACTCTTTGGGGCCTATTTTCCTAAATTTAAACCCCATTTTAATGGAACATACACTCTTTTAGATTCCTCATAAGTTTCGGGTACAAGTGAGGCTTGAAGGCGCTATATTGCACTTGCTAACATGCCCAGATCTAACACCGGATTGATGTCACAGTGAGCATGTGTGGCTGAAGAGATTTCACCTCTACCACCTGGCTCACCTGAAGAGTGTGCATCAGTCATAAACCCTGTGTGCTCAGGGGAAATGTATTCTGTGTTCTCACTTGTGCTTGGGATAATTCAGATTACTCTGAGCTCTTGACAGGATCTTCATTCCTTTCTCTCTGACTAGAGAATGCATCTGATCCAAGATTTGTCCAGACTACATATCCTAAGCTAAGGAGTGCTACCACATTCAGGGACATTGTGGGTCTCACATTATGCTTTTATGAATTTTTTTACTTTATAATTCAACAACCTGTAAATTGCTTACTGTCCTCTGATTCTGGTTAATGATATTTAGTAAAGATGTTTTTTCTTTTGTAGCTTTAATTTTTTAAAGAAATTTCACTCTGGATGATTTGATACGAATGTTGTGATCAATCATCACAGATATGGTGGGGTCCCAAACTTTCTGTTCTTTGGAAAGTGTATAATAATGTCAGAAAAATCACTCTGTCCAATATTGGCTTATATTATATCTTTCACCAAGGCAATGAAAGAAAGTTTGCATAACTTTATGGTTCTAATTTGCAGCCTGGTGCCTCTAATGTTGGTGAGGTCAGTGGTCCCTCAGAAGAGGAGTCCTTTTTTGTGCTTCTATCATTGTTCTAACATTATCCTCTGAGGAATTTTAGGTTCTAATTCACCAACCTACAAACTGCTTGCTGTCCTCTGTTCTGGTTTATAATCTTTTAGTAAAGGAGTTTTTTGCTTTTTTACCTTTAATTTTGTGGGTTATATTCACTGCATGGGATGATTTGAAAGGATATTTGTGATCTGTCACATGCATAGGGGAACAGATATGGTGGGGTCCCAAACATTCTGAGTTTTGGAAGGCACATAATAATGGCAAGAAATCACTCTTTGTCCAATATTGGCATATTTTCTATTGCTAACCAAGTCCTTTAACGAAAATCTGCATGAGTATTTGATTCTAATTTTTTAGCCTGGTGCCTGTATTATTGGTGAGGTCAAAGATCACCCAGAAGAAGAGTCCTTTGTTGTGCTCTGTGAACAATATGAATTATATTCTCTGTTCACAGTATGTCTTAAATACTGCAAAAGAGCCCTGTGCCATGATGTGTGAAATTTCTTAGGCTGGTTTCATTTGTTGTAGCACTGTGAAGTGCAAGTAATACTGGGACAAACACTGTTTTCATAGTGAGTTGAAGAGACGGCAGAATATTGGATGAAAATTGCCTCTTCTGAACATTATCCACAAATGACCCAGTTTTGAAGCTTGTTTGTTCTTTGTGTAGCTGAAGTGATTGGTTGTGAAAAGAATCTCATGGTTTTGGGGATTCCCTTAAATCCCTGGATGGCAGCGGTTCTCAACCTGTTGTTCGCGACCCCTTTGGGGGTCAAACGACCCTTTCATAGGGGTTGCCTAAATACATCCTGCATATCAGATAATTACATTATGATTCATAACAGTAGCAAAATTACAGTTATGAAGTAGCAACAAAAATAATTTTATGGTTGGGAGTCACCGCAACATGAGCAACTGTATTAAAGAGTTGCAGCATTAGGAAGGTTGAGACCACTACTCTATGGTGTGCACCTCAAGGTTATCACAACAAGAACTCAAGGCTAGAGGAAGGATCATCGTATGATTAGTCCCAAATTATGTGTTTTTGACAATTCAGCATTCCTGATCATTCTGATGGCAGTAGTCTTCACTTCTTGACAATATTTGCTGCCACTGAGGCAACAATGATTCTCTCAGGAAATGAGGAGAGAGATGGTGATGTCTGTATAGAGTTTCCATTTAATTTTCTAACAACAGAGGGATATCTGTGTTTTTATTTGGAACCACATTTTAAGGCTTTACTTAGGTATATGTTTAACTGACATGCAACAAAAAGCACTTTTCTAATGTGCACTATTTGGTGAGGTTGAACGTATGCTTCTCTGTTACCCGTATCCATGGTGGGGCAAAAGTATGCTTATGGTTGTGAGTATGCAAAACACAGAATTTATTTTCTTATTTTAAATAACTATTTATATAAAAGGCTAATATGCAAAGTATCCCCTTGGGAGTTTGAACGGGAGACCAGGAGTTTGATCGCTTGCTATGATGGGCACTGACCTCCAGGGGGCGGCGCAGAATGAAGGAAGGCCCTGGCCAGCAACCAGCAGCTAGGAAAGGAAGGCCCCGATCAGCCCTCATTGCCAGCTAGGCCTAGGGATCCTACCTGGTCAAAAATTTCGTGCACTGGGCCTCTAGTTTTATATGTTTTTATTTTTATTTTTATTGATTTTTAGAGAGAAGATGCAGAGGGAGAGACACATCAATCTTCTGCCTCCTGCATGCCCACTACTGTAGACCCAGGCGCACATGTGACCTGATCTGGAATTAAACCAATGACCTTTCAGTGAACGTGATCATGCCCAAAAAATTAAGAAAGAGTAGCCATGGAGACTTTATACTTTTATTATTATTTATTAACTGTTGTATTATTTTTAATACTAACAACTATAAACCTACTTTTGCACATCCTGTATTCACCTCTTGCCCTTTTATAATCTTTCGGATTCTCCAGTTCTCCGTATAGCCATTGATTTACCTCCTCTTACAATAGATAAGTTCATATTTTCCATAATTTTAAAGGCACTATAAGGTGTATAATTTTTTAACAAACACTGGCTTCCTTTATGCTACACAGGTATTTTTAGATTCAACAGTAATGTTTATGTAAATAGTTAACTTTAATTTTTATTGCTAATAATGTTGTATTCTATGGATAACCACTTAATCCATTGATCGGTATATGGTAACAGTTATTTCCATGTTTGGGGTTTTATAAATAAAACTGCTGGGAATATTGCATTCTGTTCTTCCTACAGGTGTATGTTTTATTTATTTAACTGTTGCAGTGTTGGTGAACGTGTTACATTTTAAGATATGCAGATCTGTGATCTAAAATGGTCATTCCCTTTGCCTTCCTACCCACCCACAGTAATGAAAATTCCAGGTTTAACATTACCCTGGCAGCACATATGACAGTTATTTTTTTTAAATAGTAGGCCAGGAAATGAGTATACTATTAACTTGTTTTTGTTTTGATAACATTTCCCTAAGTATTTTTGATGATGAGCATTTCTTCTCGCTTTAATTTA
Organism: Myotis yumanensis; assembly: GCF_028538775.1. Lineage (NCBI taxonomy): Eukaryota > Metazoa > Chordata > Mammalia > Chiroptera > Vespertilionidae > Myotis > Myotis yumanensis. The sequence continues at coordinate 124,385 of NW_027223832.1, forward strand.
CACCGTCTTTAACTCCTTTGCTAAAATGTCTGCTCAGGAACTTTTGCCTATTTTTTAATTTAATTTATTTTCTTACCAATAGGGGGACAGTGTGGCATCTAAGACATGTGTTTGAGTTTCTCTCCTTCCTCAATTACTCAAGTGACTTCTTTGCCATATGGAACCATTGGTTTTCAATTTTAGAAAGAAAATTGTTTTTCTCAACTTTTATCCTATGGACAATTTATAGCCACTTATAACCTACACTAATAAGTTTAATCTGCATTGTTAACATTCCCCACCAGTATTATTTAAGTCCAAGCATTTAGTAATACTTTAAGTGAAGTCTAGATTTGTAGTATTTGTCAGTTTCCCTGGTTAAGTACTTTCATCATCACCAGGTTCAAACTGCCAGAACAATGGCATTGGACATGGACATGATAAGATATTACAGTAGTACATTGTTATATTTTATTTTCAACATACTGATAAAGTAGCAGTGAATGAGCTCAAGAAAATCCTATATAATAAAAGGGTAAACTGCAAATCGACCAAACCGCGGAACAACTGGTTGTTATGATGCACACTGACCACCAGGGGACAGAAGCTCAATGCTGCCTCCTGGTGGTCAGTGCACTCCCACAGGGGGAGCGCTACTCAGCCAGAAGCCAGGCTGAAGGCTGGCAAGTGCAATGGTGGTAGTGGGAGCCCCTCCTGCCTCCACAGCAACGCTAAGGATGCCCAAATGTGAAAGAGTGCAGGCCAATCTGAAGGACACCCCACCCACCCCGGTGCACAAATGTCGTGCGCCTGGCCTCTAGTTTATAATAAAACATCTGAATTATTGGCAAGTGGCAAGTGTTGAACATTTTTAAAAGTTTGATATAATTGTAATTAATTTAAAGCATACATTTTAACAACATATATATTAAAAATGTTTTTATTGTTTCAGAGAAGGGAGAGAGAGAGAAACATCAAAGAAGAGAGAGAACCATTGATCAGCTGACTCCTGCATGCCCCACACTGTTTATCAAGCCTGCAATCATGGCTTGTGCCCTGACCAGAATCTAACCATGACTTCTTGGTTAATAGGTTGTACTTATCCACTGAGTAATATTGGCTGGACTAAAACACATTTTTTAACAAGCACTTTTATGTTTCCATATATGCCTGCCTACCTGAAACTAAATCCTCCTCCCCTTTTCAGAGCTTCCTAATTGGTACATGAAATTACTGCTGCAATGACATAATCTACCTTTGTAATAGCTTATTTCTTTTTAATATATATATATATATTTTATTGATTTTTTGCAGAGAGGAGAGAGAGGGATAGAGAGTTAGAAACATCGAACAGCTGCCTCCTACACATACCCTACTGGGGATGTGCCCGCAACCAAGCTACATGCCCTTCACTGGAATCGAACCTGGGACCCTTCAGTCTGCAGGCCAATGCTCTATCCACTGAGCCAAACTGGTCAGGGCATAATAGCTTATTTCAAATATCTGCCTATATATATATATAAAAGCCAAGTGACCAGAACTACTGGAATGAACAAAATGACCAGTTGCTGACATGCACTGTGGCCGACCAACTGACCCTATGGGGGCGAGGCCAGCCGGCCAACCTCCTGAGGCTCCCCCTCAGCTGTCCTTCGCCCTGATCAGCACTCTGTTCCACACCCACCTGACCAGCCCATCCCCAATCAGGGACAGGGCCAGTGGCCAATCTCCCACATCCCCTCTCCTGGAAGCTTGACCCCACCTGTGCATGATTTCCTGCACCGGGCCTCTAGTCTACACTAATAAAAGAGAAACATGCAAATTGGTGTCACTCCGCTACCCTTCCCATTGGTTAATCAGGGTGATATGCAAATTAACTGCCAGCCAAAATTGTGGCTGGCAGCCAGGCAGCTTGAAGCTAACAGGAGGCTTGCTTGCTTCTGTGACGGAGGACTTCAACATTCCCTGCCTGCGGCTGCCAGCCTCTGAGCTTGCAGTTTGAAACATTGTTACAAATATAGAAGCTAAACAAAACCCCAGAAACCTGCTTTCAGCCAGCTGGGATCTCAGAGCAGGAGTTGAAACAGTGTTTCGATTATAGAACCCAAACAAACCAGATACCTCCTTTCAGAAGCTGAGGCCTAAGACCTGGAGCCAAGTCTAAGAGCTAAAGCTGTCCCAGAATTTAAAAAAAGAAAAAAAGGACACATTGGGAGCTTCAGTCACCTGCCAGCCTGAAAACAGCCCTTAGCCCTTCACCCAGACTGGCCAGGCACCCCAGTGGGGACCCCCACCCTGAAGGGTGTGTGACCAGCTGCAAACAGCCGTCATCCCCTCACCCAGGCTGGACAGGCACCCAAGCGGGACCCCCCACGCTGATCCAGGACACCCTTCAGGGCAAACCAGCTGGCCCCCACCTGTGCACCAGCCCTCTATCCTATATAGTAAAAGGGTAATATGCCTCCCAGCACCGGGATCAGTGGAACCGCGAAGCCTCCCAGCACTGGGATCAGCATGACGGGGTCAGCGCCCAAACCCCCTGATTGCACTGTGGCTCTGTGTGTGACAAGGGGCGGGGTCACAACGTCACTATCGGCCCTGCTCTGTTTGTGACAGGGGAAGGCGCCCCAACCCCCTGATCAGCCCTGTCTGTGCCTCATAGGGGGAGATCCCCAACCCCCTGATCGCCCTGCGGCTCTGTGTGTGACAGAGTGTGGAGCCCCAACCCCCTGATCGGCCCTGCTCTGTGTGTGACAGGGTGCGGCGCCCCAACCCTCTGATCGGCCCTTCTCTGTGTGTGACAGGGTGCAGCACCTCAACCCTCCCCCACTCCCCCCCCCCCCGCAGGGGCCCTGCTCTGTGTGTGACGGGGTAGAGCCATAACCTCCCCATCAGCCCTGCCCTGAGTGTGACAGTGGCAGCGCCCCAACCCTCTGATCGGCCCTGCTCTGTGGGTGATAGGAGGTGGTGCCCCAACCGCCCCCCACGGGCCCTGCTCTGTGTGTGACCTGGTAGAGCCATAACCTCCCCATCGACCCTGCCCTGACTGTGACAGGGCGTGGCGCCCCAACCCCCTGATCAGCCCTGCTCTGTGTGTGACAGGGAGTGGTGCACCAACTCCCCTATGGGCCCTACTCTGTGAGTGACAGGGGCGAGCTCCTCAACCCCCTGATTGGCCCTGCTGTGTGTGTGACAGGGAGTGGTGCCCCAACTCCCCTATGGGCCCTACTCTGTGAGTGACAGGGGGGAGGCTCCCCAACCCCCTGATGGGCCCTGCTCTGTGCGTGACAGGGGGGAGCTCCCCAACCCCCTGATCAGCCCTGCTCTGTGTGTGACAGGGAGTGGTGCCCCAACTCCCCTATGGGCCCTACTCTGTGAGTGACAGGGGGGAGGCTCCCCAACCCCCTGATGGGCCCTGCTCTGTGCGTGACAGGGGGGAGCTCCCTAACCCCCTGATTGGCCTTGCTCTGTGCATGACAGGGGGTGGCACCAAAACCTCCCCATCGACCCTGCCTTGACTGTGACAGGGGGCGGTGCCCCAAACCGCCAATCAGCCCTACCCTGTGCGTGACTGAGGGTGGCATCGCAACCTCCCAATCCGCCTTGCTCTGAGCCCAACATGGGTCTGCACCTAGGGATTGGGCCTGCCCTCTGCCACCCGAGAGCAGGCCTAAGCCAGCAGGTCGTTATCTCCCGAGAGGTCCCAGACTGCGAGAGGGCAGAGGATGGGCTGAGGGACCCTCCCTCCCCCTGAGTGCACAAACTTTTGTGCACCGGGCCTCTAGTATATATATAGAAGTCTAATATGCAAAATGCCCCCTTGGGAGTTTGACCCTAAGACCAGGAGTTTGATTGCTCACTATGACATGTACTGACCACCAGGGGGAAGCACAGAATAAATAAAGTCCCCGGGAGACAGGCCGAAGACCTGATCAGTGCTGATCATCAGCCAGACCCTACCCATGAATGAATTTCTTGCACCAGACCTCTAGTATTCATATAAACAAAACAGTTATGAAATTTTAAGAATCCTACCCCAGCCTTCTATCATTATCTGCCATCATGGTAGTTCTAATATCTATCTATTCTCAGATACATTAGTGACTTATTTTATTTAAAACCCCTGGTAAATTTGGCCATGGCCAGAGAGCTCAATTGATTAAATGATCATCTCAATAATGCCAAGGTTGCAGGTTCCATTCCCCCCTCAGGTCCCATGCAAGAATCAAACGATGAGTGTATAAAATTAATGAAACAACAAATGGAAGTTTCCCCATTATTCTCTCTCTCTCTCTCTAATCAATATATATGTGTGGGGTTTTTTGGGGGGTTTGTTTGTTTGTTTGTTTGTTTTTACCAGATGAGTCAACACATGTGAACACCATCACAGACCAGGGACGCTGTGGTGAAGCAGCCAGCAGGGTTCTCATGCGGACAGAACACACAGTGAAGGATAGAACAGTAGGGGAGGGTCCCCTGCTGTCAGTGAGGAGGGTGAGGAACGAGCTGAGCTGCACAATCACCCACAGGGAATCATGATACCTATGCTCCCTGAGACTAAAACCTAAGGGCCTGGAAAAAGCTCTGGGCCTGGACATGCCCCTTGTAGTCTCTGCCCCATTCAGCCAGGAGTTGAGACTGAGGTGTTTTGTATTTGAGTGGTTGAGGAGCCCAGAATTCTCCCAGGTATTCAGGAGCAGCCCCTGATACCTGAGGCCCTGAAATCAGTTCACCCACCTTCAACCAGCCCACACACACCCATGGGCCCCACAGGCATTGTTTGAATCTCTGTACTTTTACATTTCTGTGTAATTTTCCAGCCAGTCCTGGAGATACCATGGATTTTCCGGATAACGGTGCTATGATTTTTTCAATGGCAAGAACATTCTGCAATATAAGCATTTCCAGAAGTTGAGAATTGGTCTCAACATAACACATTGTGTGGAAGGGTGTAATGCAGGTGGTGTCCCCATCCTTAAGTTTGGCCAGTGCAGAGAAGACTCTTACTGCTGAAGTAAGGTGATAGACCCTGGACTCTGAGGGACAATATACTATCGGATGTGAGGTTGACAGGGCAGAGAAGTTGTTTATTGGGACAGGATTGATGATAGGATTTCCTGCCATCATATGGAGGAATGTCCATTGTGTATATCCTGTGGCACTGTCTGGGTGGCCCCAATTGTTTGTTGTGTGTGTGTGTGTGTGTGTGTGTGTGTGTGTGTGTGTTCCCCTTCAAGGTATTGCCCATGTCTACTGTGTCAGCCTGTGTGAGCCTGTAGCCTGGACATAAGCCTGGCACCTGAGTGCCCAGCAGAGGCTGGGGGTGTTCTGTACCTGTGTGTTTCTGTGCTTGTGTTATCTGTAGGTTTCTCTCTGAGTCAGTCCAGCCAATTGGAAAGTGAGTAGGAAATCTCCAGAGCAGCGATGTAGAGAACAATATATTCTTCTCCCCCACCCCCAGGTGAGCCCCTTCTTCACCTTCTCTTACAGGCATCTGGTGTCACTTGGGAGGTCCCATCTCAGGCTCCAGGGATGTATTAAGCACAGGGTCAGTTCATAGAACCCCAGGATGTAGCAAGGTGAGGAATTTGGGAAGACTCTAATGACTGACAGGGAATATAGAGTGTGGATGTGCATTGGTGGAGGATCTAGATGATCCAGGATCCTTGTGAAGGAATGTGAGGATGGATGTATGTGGGGGAATGGAGGGAAGCACGGGACTTGGTTGGAAATCTGTAAAGAGGATTCTCCAAAAGGTCGGGGGCCTTTTAGGGGGACCTTGTTGAAGGCAGCAGCCCCTGTCTTGACTTTTCCAAATAAGTCTGAGCCCCTGGGTATTTTGCTGGAATCTTTCTGTTTAGTCCTTTAGACCCGACCTTGTAGAAGCATGTGTTTTCTCAATGATACATTCCCTGCTGATTGTATCTAGAGGTTAATTTTAGTTCAAACTGTTGTTACAATAAAAGCCTACGGAGGCAGATGAACAGGGCTTCTTGGTGCCTATAGCCAAGCAGTTCTTTAGCCTCGCTTTCACAGAAACGAGTGTCTGAGTAATTTATTTATCTGTCGCTTAGGGTCTGCTGGTCAGCCCTGGCAAGTGGTGCTCCATGTGAGGACCAAGGAACACAACAAAACACAACAGAACCCTCAAAAACGAAAGTAACTGTGCAGTAAGTCATTGGAGCCCACTTGGGATTTCTAAGTTCGAGGGAATTCTTTCTCAGCTAAGGTTTCATAATGGGACAAAAGCTGTCCACAGAACAGCAGCAATATATCACAATGTTGAAACAGTTATTAAAAGCATGTGGTCCCTCTGTTACAGAAGAACAACTAACAGGCTTATTAAAAACTAGAGGCCCAGTGCATGAAATTCGTTCTGGGGGTAGGGTGTCCCTCAGCCCAGCCTGAACCCTCTTGCAATCTGGGACCGCTGCCTTTTAACTGCTTGCCTGCCTGCATGCATGCCTGATCTCTCCTAACCACTCTGCCTGCCTGCCTCATCACCCCTAACCACTCACCTGCCTGTCTCATCACTCCTAACCACTATGCCTGGCTGCCTGATTGCCCCTAACCACTCTGTTTGCCTGGCTCATCACCCCTAACTCCTTGCCTGCCTGCCTGATCACCCCTACCTGCCTCTGCCTCTGTCCCCACTGCTGCAGCTTCATCAGGGAAGATGTCTGGAATGACGTCCGGAAGGTTGTTTGGTTGTCCGGTCTAATTAGCATATTACCTTTTTATTATTATAGATTGTTATAATTTATAATCCTTGGTTCCCCGATGCTGGAACACTAGACCTTAATCTCTGGGAACAAGTGGGCAGGAATTTAAAGAGAAATCAAGCCCATAGAAAATGAGTGCCCTTATCATCATTAACTATGTGGGCTCTTTATTTGAGCTGCACTGTGCCCATTTCATATTGAAGATCAAAAGCCTACAGAGCTACAGGAGAATTTACTACTCCCCCACTTCCCTGAAGCAGAACCTGTAGAGCTTGTAATACTAAAGCCCTACCGCTGGAGGAAATATTTCCCGATCCTCCACCTCTGGTGTGGGAATGCACATCAACTAGATCCGTGGCTCTTTGGCCCCTTGAGTGTGGCTCTTCCTAAACCTTAGGAGTACCCTAATTAAGTTAATAACAATGTACCTACCTATATAGTTTAAGTTTAAAAAATTTGGCTCTCAAAAGAAATTTCAATCGTTGTTCTGTTGATATTTAGCTCTGTTGACTAATGAGTTTGCCGACCACTGAACTAGATCCTTAGTTATGGGGTCCTGTGTCAGGCAAGCCATGTTAGAAGGAGAGCTTTTGGCTTGCCCAACTATGCAAAATCAATAAGGTAATAAAGTTTATGAGCTGCTCTCTTTTAACACCTTAAAAGAAATAAGGAAAAGTGTTAGAGAAAATGAGGACAACAGTCCATTTACAAAAGGACTCCTTAATGCTGTTTCTGAAAATTATCACAGGACACCTTGGGACTGGCAGATTTGGGCCAAAACAACTCTGGATGTCAGTCAATATCTATTATGGAGAGCACAATATGATGAGGTCTGGGAGCAGCAGGCTAACCAAAATAACTTAGCAGGTGCTGGTCACATTATGGCCCCAATGCTCCAGGGATGGGGACCATATGTTAATGTACAACAGCAAGTAGACCTGCACCCTCAAGTGTTGGCCCAAACCTCTCTCTGTGCACAACGGGCTTGGGAGCACATTCCAGAAGGCGGATCCCAGCAAGGCTCTTTTGTTAATGTACACCAGGGATCCCAGGGATCTTATGTTGATTTTGTAAATCGCCTTAATCCATTTGCCAGCAGATCAGTCATAGCCAGGTTGCGGATATTCTCTTGCTACAACTTGCATATGAGAATGCCAACGTTGATTGTCAAAAGGCTATACAGCCCATCAGGGGAAAGGCCACCACGGGTGGGGGAATGTATCAGAGCTTGTGGCTAGTAGGAACAGAAACCCACCTGAGTCAGATGCTGGCCATAGCCCTTCAAGCTGTGAATAAGGGCAAGAAAGATTCCAAATGTTACCAATGTAGAAAAAAAGTGGGGGCATTTTAAAAAGGATTGGAGGACTAAAATGCCAGCCTCCTGGGCTGAGATATCTTGGCCCCATCTTTCTGTGCCTGCTGCCATAAGGGGCAACATTGGGCCAATCAATGTAAATCTAAATTTGACAAATATGGCAATTCATTACCACCACTGCAGGGAAGCTCCCAGCGGGGCCAGTCCCAGGCCTCACAAAAAAACAGGACACAACTGACCGCCTTTGTGAGGCAGACAGAAAATCCACTGTCTGCTCCCTCTGAGCAGCTACTGCTGTGAGCCCAGGGTTGGACTTACCAAAACAGAACTAATTCTCAAGGAAGGTGATGAACCTAAAAGGGTCCCTATGAGAATTTGGGGTCCACAGTAGGCATCATTTTGGGATTTTATAACCTTAACTTAAAAGGGGTCACAGTAGTACCTAGTGATTGATAGTGATTACCAGGGATAAATCCAGTTGCATATTTTCCCTGTGCAAATCAAGATCGCACAGTTGTGGTTACTACCATGCTGGGTCCCAAATGCTTTAGGAAAGGAGAGAAACCAAGAAGAGTTTGGCAGTACTGAAGAGCAAGGGGTTTATTGGAATCGCCTAGTAACCAGGGAAAGGCCCCTCCTCACTATAGAAATCCAAGGGAAAAAGTTCACCAGATTGATGGATACTGGGGCAGACGGATCTATCCTTAGGCATCTTGATTTGCCCTCCTCATGCCCCACAGTAAAACAAGATCAAAGGATAGTGGCAATAGGGGAAGTTTTCCAGACATTACAAAGTTCTCAGCCTGTTATGCTGTAAAGGGCCAGTTGGGCAAATTGGCTACATATAACCCCTAATCTTACAAATTCCAGTGAATTTGTGGAGACGAGATCTCCTTTTGAAGTAGGGGCTAACATTACAGACACCTTTTTAGAAATGACCACCGTTGTTATATCTCCCCTACCCTTTACTTGGTTAAGCTAAACCCCTATTTGGGTAGAACAGTGGCCTTTAAAGGGAGAAAATTACAACAGGCACATCTACTCATGAAAGAACAGTTAGAATTTAGGCACAAAGAACCTTCTAATAGCCCCTTGAATTCTCCTATTTTTGTAATTCCCCAAAATTATAAAAAGTGGAGGCTTTTACATGATTTAAGAGCCATTAATTCTAATATTCAACCCATGAGGGCTCTCCAGCCTGGACATCCCTCCTCAGCCATGAACCCACAAGAATGGCCCATTATTATAATAGATTTAAAAGATTGTTCCTATACCATTCCTTTGGCTACCGAGATTGGGAGAAATTTGCATTCACTCTCCCCTCAATTAACAATGAGGAACCTGCTCAGAGATACCACCGGAAAGTCCTCCCACAGGGAATGCCAAATAGCCCAACTATGTGTCAGTATCATGTATATCAGGCGCTTACGCCAACTGGGCAACAGTTCCCTTCTGGAAAAATTATCCGTTGTGTGGAGGACATTGTACTTGCAGCCCCTGATAGGAACCTGTTATATTGTTTGTACTCTTCAGTACAAAAGGAAACGGCCTTAAGAGGCCTTTTAATAGCCCCTGAAAAGGTACAGATGTGACAAAACCATGGAAATATCTGGGGTATATCTTAACTGAAAGAACCATCAGACCCCAAAATGTTATCTTTGATAATAGGGAAATAAAAACTCTAAATGATTTTCAAAAATTTCTGGGGGATATAAATTGGATAAGACTGGTTTTAAGCATTCCCACAGCAAATTTACAAAACCTGTTTAGCATATTAAAAGGGAATCCAGCTTTGAATTCCCCAAGACAGCTCTCTGCTGAAGGAATAGGAGAACTCTGCCTGGTTGAGAATGCTCTCAATACACGATATTTAAATAGTATTTCTCCCCAGCATTCTCTTCAATTATTTTCTATTTCCCACGAGACATTCCCCTACAGGAGTTATAGGGAACTAATTCCTGAAATGAGGTTCACTGAATGGTCGTTTTGCTCCCATTCTCCCTCCAAAATATTATCGCCTTATCTAGCTTTAATTTGCTCTTTAATCCTAGATGGGAGGCAGCAATGTGCTAAACTCACAGGACATGATCCTTAAGTCATTCGCTTCCCACTAAACAAGACTCAATTTGAGAAAGCAGTTTCCACTTCCATAGATTTACAAATTGTCCTAGCTGACTTCTTAGGGCAGGTAGAGCATTCTCTCTGTGCTAAGACATTTTTTTGTCACACACTAAGTTGCTTTATTACACGAAGAATGTACATGCCCTAGCTGGCTTGGCTCAGTGGATAGAGCGTCACCCTGCGGACTGATGGCTCCCAGGTTCGATTCTGGCCAAAGGCACATGCCTGGGTTGCAGGCTAGATCCCCAGTATGGGGTGTGTAGGAGGCAGCCGATCCATGATCCTCTCTTATTGTGGCTGTTTCAATCTCTCCCTCTCCCTTCCTCTCTGAAATCAATAAAAAATATATATTTTAAAGAACACATCAAGCCCTAGCCGGTTTGTCTCAGCGGATAGAGCATCAGCCTGCGGACTGAAGGGTCTCAGATTCCATTCTGGCCAAGAGGACATGCTCGGGTTGCAGGCTCAATCCCCAGTAGGGGGCGTGCAAGAGGCAGCCGATCCATGTTCCTCTCTCATTATGGATGTTTCAGTCTCTCTACCTCTCCCTTCCTCTCTAAAATCAATAAAGAAATACATTTAAAAAAAACATCAGGAATCAGTGTAGAGCATTGTTTGACAACACTTGGGAATCACTGCTAAAGAGCAATACACTGTAGAACAGTATTTGACACTACTTGGGATTCACTTCTAAAAGGCTGGAAACTATATGAAAGTGTTTGAAAGCACTTTGAAATCACTGATCAACATCAGAAACTGTGGAGAACAGCATGTGGCAAAACTTGGGAATCACTGCTAAAGTGCAGTCAGTACACTGACAAAGGGTAGGAAACGGTGCAAAAGTGTTTGAAAACACTTGGAAGTCACTGGTAGCGTTCTAAGATGCCAGAGAGGAAAATGTCACTGAGGCCAAAATCTTACCTCCACCTTCTTAGGGTTTGTGGAGGAGGCGGCCCTGAAAAAATCACCTGACACACGGGGGACGGGGGGCGGGGGGGGGGCGGGTGCGGGGAGACATGAGGGCAATGTTTTCTTTCCCTCAAGTGTCTGATGTGACAAGGGGAGCGCTCCTAAGGAAACCGTGGAAGAGCCACATCCACACTTTTTCAGACTGGGTTGAAAGGAGAGGGGCGATTGTGGGCAAGCCACTAAGTAGGCCGGGAGGCGAAAGGAGAGATGAGGGAGGCCCATTCCTACAGATTCCTCTGCCTCTCAGCTGGCTTCCTGCCTAAAGTGCAAAAACGAGTCCCCGTGTGCGCTCGTCGTCGTCTCTCCCCCCACCCCCACCCCCTCCATCTTTATGTCCAGTTGGAGTCTTTTTTGCCATCTGGCCACTTTGGAATATTGTCTCTGGCTCGCCTGAGCGGCCGTGGTGGCGGCACAGTCACTTCAGGAAGGAAAGGAGAAGATCGGCTTGGTTCCAGGCACCGAATTGTGCCAGAGGCGGGCGGGGCGGGGGGCGGACAGGAGTCATTAGCTGAGCGGGCCCCCAACGTATTTCTAAGACAGTGAGCGACTCTGGTAAGGGCATGCGGTAGGAGGAGAGCAGCTGGAGTTCTGTTTGTTGGCTGGGGGCTTGCAGGGGATGGGGAGGGCCTGGGGTCCGTTTGCTCCTTTGTTGATATCATTTCCTTTCTTACTTTCTTTCTTTCTTTCTCTTTTTTAAAACAAAGGTGAAGAACTCTTCGGGTGGAGGTATTTCTGCAAGAAAGTCTGGCAGGACAGGACATAGGGGCATGCGGGCCAGGCCAGTCCATTGACCAGAAAACGCAAAGGATCTGTAGTGGCTCTGACTAGCGCCCTTCCTTTAAGAAACAGGAAGACAGGGGAGTTTCTCTCGGGGTCCCTCCCTCTCCCCTTCCCCTCCACCCCCTCCCCACCAAACACACACTCACACTCACACTCACACTCACACTCACACACAGTGGCACCCGAGTAGCAAGAGGTTTCCAGAATGAACTGAATTCCAGGGCCTAGCCAGGCAGCCACCCCGCAGCAAGGAAAAGACCATATAAAAACGGCCGCCAGGTGGCACGCGAACACCAGCGAGAACTTCAGTGGGGCGACTCCAGGGCCGTGGGCCAGGCCAGTGGGGCCCAGGAGGAAGCCCCGCTGCCCGCTGTGTGTGTGTTTCGGGGGAAGAGGGGGGCAGGGGACAAGGGTGGCCGATCTCCTCCCTGCGCCCACCTCTCCAGTGGGACCGTGTCGGCCCGGACCCCTGGCGGGCGGCGGGGCAGCAGGGCGGGGCTCCACCACCTGGGGTTTGCCCAGGAAGGCCCCATGCATGTGCGTGCTCACACTCACGGCCTGGCAGCGGAAGGGGGACTGGAAAAGTTTTTTGGGGGGTGGGGCCTGACAGAGGACCAAGAGGACATAACCAGAACACTTTTTGCGGCCTGGGACCTTTAAAACCTAAATGGGTGGGGGGGTGGGGGGGTGAGGGGAGGGGTGTCACGACTCTGAAGACCTAAACGCAGTGAGTACTCACGGGGCAACAACGGAGGAATCATTTTCTCTGTTTCCTTTCAGTTATTATTTTTTTTCGGAATTGAATTTATTGGGGGACACATCGGTGAATAAAATGAAATGAAATGCAATAAGATAAAATGAAAGGCCTGACCTTGCAAACTCAGACACCTCAAGTGACACCCAGGATGTTCTGAATTAAAAAAAAAAAACTTTTTAAAGTAGAAAGCAGTGTATAGTGAGTGGGCAGTCACGCCCTAGGCCCGGTATCTCCCCTGAGAGAGATCACCTTTGAACTTCCTGGCATCTGAGCCTATTGTCTTTCTAAGCCTCTAGGTCCTAGAGTCTAGGATCACATGTCTTTGGAGTAGTGAATGTCCTGGTAACTAGTCACTTTCCTTTTCCCAGTGTCCTCAGGGCACAGCCCAGAGTCCCAGGGTAGAGACCACAAATTCCCTCATTGCTACTGTTGTATATTTTTTTAAAAAGCTAGGGACGAATGAATAAACAAGTGGAAAAACAATTCTCTCTCTCTCTCTCTCTCTCTCTCTCTCTCTCTCTCTCCCCTCTCCCTACCCCCTCCCTCTCCCTTTCACTCTCTGTTTAAATAACAAAACAAAAAAACGGCCCTAGCCAGTTTGGCACAGGGCAGGAGCCCCACTGCCTGCTGTGTGTGTGTTTGGGGGGAGGAGGGGGGCAGGGGGCAAGGGTGGCCGATCTCCTCCCCGCACCCACCTCTTCAGTGGGACCCATGGTGGGTGGTGGGGTGGGGGAGGGGGGGCGTCCCCCACCTGGAGTTTGCCCAGGAAGGCCCCGTGCAGGCACACACACAGCCTGGCAGCAGAAGGGGGACTGGAAAAGTTTTTTGGGGGGTGGGGCCTAACAGATGACCCAGAGGACGTACCCAGAACACTTGTTGCGGGCCCGGGACCCTTAAAACCTCAACCCGGGGAGGGGAGGGGGCGGGGACGGGGCAGGGAGGGGACCTCTGAAGACCTAAAGGCGGCGAGTATTCAAGGGGCAACAACGGAGGAATCATTTTCTCTGTTTGTTTCCTTTCAGTTTTTCGGAATTGAATTTATTGGGGGACACATTGGTGAATTAAATGAAATGGAATGCAATAGGATAAAATGAAAGGTGTAAATACATAAAAAGCTTTGCATTGTGGATGAAAAGGGGACACATGCTAACCTGACCCACTCGGGGGAGACCTGGCCTTGCAAACTCAGACACCTCAAGTGACCACCCAGGATGTTCGGAATTTAAAAAAAAACAAAAACTTTTTAAAGTGGAAAGCAGTGTATAGTGAGTGGCAGTCATGCCCTAGGCCGGGTATCTCCCCTGAGAGAGATCACCTTTGAACTTACTGGCATCTGAGCCTATTGTCTTTCTATGCCTCTAGGTCCTAGAGTCTAGAATCACATGTCTTTGGAGTAGTGAATGCCCCGGTAACTAGTCACTTTCCTTTTTCCCAGTGCCCTCAGGGCACAGCCCAGGGTCCCAGGGTAGAGACCACAAATTCCCTCATTGCTACTGTTGTATATTTTTTTAAAAGCTAGGGACAAATGAATAAACAAGTGGAAAAACAATTATCTCTCTCTCTCTCTCTCTCTCTCTCTCCCTGCCCCCTCCCTCTCCCTTTCACTCTCTCTTTAAACAACAACAAAACATCCCTAGCCGGTTTGGCTCAGTGGATAGAGCATCAGCCTGTGGACCGAGAAGTGTCCCGGGTTCGATTCCGGTCAAGGGCACATGCCTGGGTTGCTGGCTCGATCCCCAGTGTGGGGTGTGCAGGAGGAAGCTGACCGGTGATTCTCTCTCTCTCTCATTGTTGATGTTCTAGCGCTCTCTCCATCTCCCTTCCTCTCTGAAATCAATAAAGATACATTTTTTAAAAAAAAACCACAAATGTATTATTTCACCTTTACATAGTAAAAAGTGTCCTTGTACGATGTTTTGTATTTCCTGTTATTAAAACAGTGAACTTAAAAGGGGGGATGGGAGAGATGGGGAGGAGGATAAAAGGGAGGGGTTGACCTTAGCCGTTTCAAAATGGTGGTTGCCAAGTCACTGGAGCTAAAATGGCGACTGCCTAAACTACCTTTTTAAAAAATATATATATTTTTACTGATTTCAGAGAGGAAGGGAGAGGGAGAGAGAGCTAGAAACATCCACGATGAGAGAGAATCATGGATCGGCTGTCTCTTGCATGCCCCCTACTGGGGATCGAGCCCACAACCTGGACCCCTCTGTCGGCCGCCAGGAAGCAGATTCTCAACATATTGGGATAACGCTCGGTAGAATGGAGAGTGTGTGTGTGTGTGAGTGTGTGTTTTAACCTTGTTGTATAAATGACAAGCAAAAAAGGAGATGTAAGTGGGTTACATGAACTCCGTTGGTGATAGATGAGGGAGGCGCGAGAAAGCAAAGCAGGAGCGGGGGGAGGGAAACCTCTGGGATTGGATAAAAATTAAAGTAAAATGATAGACACATACTTCTTCATACTTCTCTTACTTAGGTTGGCGTAGGATAGTTAATGGCCAGCAATGTACTCAATAAAAATGAGGGGATTTAAAAAGGAAAATTACACCCTAGCGGGTTTGGCTCAGTGGAGATAGAGTGTCGTCCTGTGTACAAAAGGGTCCCAGGTTCGATTCGGGCCAAGGAGACATGCCCGGGTTTCGGGCTGGATCCCCAGAGCCCCTCCACCCCCCAGTAGTGGGTGTTTAGGAGACAGTTGATCCATGATTCTCTGTCATCATTGATCACTCTCTCTTCCTCTTTGAAATCAATAAAAGCACACACACACACACACACACACACTCACACACACACACACACACACAGCTCTGACCAGTTTGTCTCAGTGGATAGAGGGTCAGCCTGTGGACTCAAGGGTCCCGGGTTTGATTCCAGTCAAGGGCATGTACCTTGGTTGCAGGCACATCCCCAGTGGGGGGTATGCAGGAGGCAGCTGATCGATGTTTCTCTCTCATCAATGTTTCTAACTCTCTATCCCTCTCCCTTCCTGTCTGTAAAAAATCAATAAAATATATTTTTTTAAAAAATAATAATAAAAAATTTTAAAAAAAGAAAGATTGACCTTTGTCAGGGAAATCTGTAACCAACAGTGAAATGACCAGCTAGTGAAAGAAACGTGAGCTTGCCAGACAAGGATTTCAGTGTGGATTTTTGTCTTTATTCGATGATCTTACACAAATGACTGTGAAACATTGAAGAAAGAACCCGCCATCCTTACACCCACATCTAAGTGTTGCTGTTTACATTCCTTCGTTCAGCCTATATCCTCATAAGCTTTTTAGCAAGAATATGTGGCACACTTCCGTTTCACGGTCAAGACAGGATCAGAGGCCATGGATCCTGACAACAGATCGGTCTGTTTCATTCCGTCTTTTTCCGTGGTTACATCTACTGCCGTGTCTCGATTTATAAGCGAAACCTAGACAACCGACAAGAAAGTGTTTTGTAGTTGGTCGAAGAACACAGAAAACATCGCTGTCATTTTCGGTGAAGAAAGTCAATTTTGTACAGTCTATGTCAACATAAATAAAATGTGAATTTTTTCAATGGAAAAACAAAACAGCAAAATTAAAATGGGGGTGGGAGGGGGAGGCGGGTTGGAGAGGATCAGAGGGAGGGCTTGACCTTTGCTGTTTCAAAATGGCGGCTGCCAAGACCCTGGAGCCAAAAGGGAGGCTGCCTAAGCTCCCTTCTTTGACAGAAAGGATGACTCCTTTATTCCCACACAACTGTGGACGACGAAAGGGGCCACATGCTAACCCCACGAGCTCAGGGGAAGCCCTGCCTAGCAGTCTTGCAAACCGAGAGGCCTAAAGCCACCGCAGGGATGGTCTGAAGGGAGACTTTTCCTAAGAGCAGTAGTGGTGGGTAGTCCCGTCCTACCTAGGCCGGAGTTTTCCCAGACCAGGTCAGTGTTTACCTTAACTGAACCTATGGTCCTTTTGCGTCTAAGACATAACATACCTATGCTATAAAATGTCAGAGGAACTTGTAACATCCCGCTGTCCCCACTCTGCGCCCTCCCCACACCCCCTCCACACAAGCAAATGCGCCTGGGGGCTCTGCGGGAGAGACCATAAATTCCTTCATTGCTATTGTTATCACCTGTATTATTGCCTGTTAACTATCTATCCTGCACCCACCTAAGGAAAAGAAGTAGGTGTGGCTCTGCCCAGTTTGGCTCAGTGGGTGGAGCCGACGTCAGCCTGCAGTGAACCTTAAGGTCCCGGGTTCGATTTCGTGTCCCGGGCGCATGCCCGCCCGACCAGCCGGGTCACAGGCTCAAGCGAGCCCCACTAGGGGGCGTTCAGGAGGCTGCCGATCCAAGATTCTCTCTCATTGATGAGGTTTCTCTCTCCCTCCCTCTCCCTTTCTCTCTGTAAAAAATCAATAAAATATTTTTTTAAAAAAAATTAAAAAGAAGTGTGCATCTATCATTTTACTTTTTATTCAATCCCAGAGGTCCCCCGCCCCATTTTGGTACCTCCATCGCTCCCTCCCTCCTTCATCTATCACCAGTGGATTTCCTGTAACCCACTTATGTCTCCTCCCTGGATTGGATTGTTACGTATAAAACAAAGTGACGCCCCGGCAGGTTTTGGCCAGTGGGTAGAGCATCGGCCTGGAGACCGAATGGTCCTGGGTTTGATTTCAGTCAAGGGTGCAGGCCCGGTTGTGGGCTCGATCCCCAGTAGCGAGTGTGCAGGAAGCAGCAGACGGGTGATCCTCTCTCATCCTGGACGTTTCTCCCTTCCTCACAGTAATCAATAAAAATGTGTTAAATAATAATTTAGAAAAAGGAATGAATAAAACAAAGTGAAAAACAGTCATTCTCTGGAGCATTGTCCCAAACCCTTGTGATTCTGCTTCCAGGCAAGTGTGGACAGTTTGGCTCAAGTAAACTCACACAAGTTCTTTACAGGTTTGCATGTTTTTCCGTGAACATGACGTATACACCTGCTGGTTTCTGAGGGCAAGGCAACAGAATCTGTCCATGAGGTCCGCTGTGAAACGGTAGAGGCGTCTGTTTCTGCTGTCTGTCAGAAGCCAGGTCACCCTTAGAAAGAGTGTAAAAAACAACAACAACAAAAGACAGACATTGAATTTACAAAGAGAAAGCACACAGAAGCGAACCTCGGGATGATCTGAGGACTGTGAGAGGGAATCTCCCCTTCTCATCACTCATACTGCTTTTGGAAAAATGGCAATGATCCTAAGAGGTGAAGGTATGGAAGCTCTCAGAGACACCAACAGACCGGGGCTACTTTACCCATTCTTAATCCTACCCAAACAAGTCTCCCTCTCCCTGGGAGTCAAGCTTGTGTGCCCACAGCGGTAGGTAGGGGTGCCCCACCGACCGACCGACCGACCAACCGACTGACGGCTGTTTTAAAATCAGAACCTGTCCCCTTTCAATGAGGGCTTAGGACAGGGGCAACTATATTTTCCTGCTCAAATCATCCCCAATTCACCTAGTAGGTTTGTCTTTGTCTGTCTGTCTGTCTGCGTGTTTGTCTTTAAGCCAGTGATGCCAACATTGGTTGTTGGTTTTTGTGGGGTGGGTATTTTTGTTTTTTTTTGGTTTTTGGAGGGTCATGTGTATGTAGACTTCAATGAGCCAGAGACTGAACCAAAATGGGAGAATGATGATTTTTATTTTTCTAAATGTATTTTATTTTTTTTACAGAGGGGAAGGGAGAGGGATTGAAAGTTAGAAACATTGATGAGAGAGAAACATTGATCAGCTGCCTCCTGCACACCTCCTACTGGGGATATGCCCACAACCAAGGTACATACCCTTGACCAGAATCCAACCTGAGACCTTTTAGTCAGCAGGCAGATGATCTCTCCACTGAGCCAAACCAGTTAGGGCTCCATAAGCTAGAATATGCGGAACACTTCTGTTTCATGGTCAAGACAAGATCAGAGGCCATGGATACTGACAACAGATCTGTCTGTCTTTTTCCGTGGTTACATCTACTGCCACGTCTCAATTTATAAGCAAAACCTAGACAACCTTCACGAATGTGTTTTGTGGTTTATCTAGGAAGAATACAGAAAACATAGCTGTTATTTTCGGTGAAGAAAGTCAATTTCGTACAGTGTATTTCAACATAAATGAAATGTGAATTTGTTTAAAAGATAAACAAAGCAGCTAAATTAAAACTGGGGTTGGGGTGGGGGTGGAGAGGATAAGAGGGAGGGGTTGACCTATGCTGTTTCGAAATAGCAGCTGCCAAGTCCCTGGAGCCAAAATGGAGGCTGCCTAAGCTCCCTTTTTGACAGAAAGGATGACTCTTTAATTTCCACACAATTGTGGACAAAAGGGGCCACATGCTAACCCCATGAGCTCAGGGGAATGCCTGCCTGGCAGTCTTGCAAACTGAAAGGCCTAAAGCGACTGCAGGGATGGTCTGAAGGGAGGCTGTCACTAAGAGCACTTGTGGTGGGTAGTCGCGTCCTAGGCCTGAGTCTTCCCTGACCAGGTCAGCGTTTACCTTAACTGAACCTATGGTCCTTTTGCATCTAAGACAACATACCTCTGAAATGTCAGAGGAGCTTGTAACATTAGCCCCCCTACTCTCTCCCCCTCCCCCCCACCTCCGCCCCCCCCCCCCCACACACACACACACAAGCAAATGCCCCTGGATGCCCTGCAGGAAAGAGACCATAAATTCTTTCATTTTTATTGTTATCACGTGTATTGTTGCCTGTTAACTATCTATCCTGCACCCACCTAAGGAAAAGAAGTAGGTATGGCCCTGGCCAGTTTGGCTCAGTGGAAAGAGCCAATGTTAGCCTACAGCGGACCTTAAGGTCCCGGGTTCGATTCGGGGCCAGGGAGTATGCCCGCCCTGGTCACGGGCTCGAGCCCCACTATGGGGCATGCAGGAGGCCGCCGATCCCCAACTCTCCCTCATCAATGATGTTTCTCTCTCCCTCCCTCTCTGCAATCAATAAAAAAATATTTTTTTTAAAAAAAAGAAGTATGCATCTATCATTTTGCTTTATATCCAATCACAGAGGTGTACCCCGACTCCCCATCCCACTGGCCCTTTCCTCCCTCCCTCCCTCATCTATTACCAGTGGATTTCCTGTAACCCACGTATGTCTCCTCCTTGGATTGGATTGTCACGTATAAAACAAAGTAACACCCAGCCGGTATTGGTCAGTGGGTAGAGCATTGGCCTGGAGACCGAAGGGTCCCGGGTTCGATTTCAGTCAAGGGCACAGGCCTGGTTGTGGGCTTGATCCCCACTAGCGGGTGTTTCTATCACTCTCTCCCTCTCCCTTCCTCTCAGAAATCAATAAAAATGTATTAAATAATAATTTAGAGAAAACATGAATAAAACACAGTGAAAAACAGTCATTCTCTGGAGCATTGTCCCAAACCCTTGTGATTCTGCTTCCCGGCAAGTGTGGACAGTTTGGCTCAAGTAAACTCATAAAAGTTCTCTACGGGTTTGCATGTTTTTCCGTGAACACGACGTATACACCTGCTGGTTTCTGAGAGCAAGGCAACAGAATCTGTCCATGAGGTCCGCTGTGAAATGGTAGAGGCGTCTGTTTCTGCTGTCTGTCAGAAGCCAGGTCACCCTTAGAAAAAGTGTAGAAAACAACAACAACAAAAGACAGACATTGGATTTACAAAGAGAAAACACACAGAAGCGAACCTCGGGATGATCTGAGGACTGTGAGAGGGAATCTCCCCTTCTCATCACTCATACTGCTTTTGGAAAAATGGGAATGATCCTAAGAGGTGAAGGTATGGAAGCTCTCGGAGACACCAACAGACCGGGGCTACTTTACCCATTCTTAACCCTACCCAACCAAGTCTCCCTCTCCCTGGGAGTCAAGCTTGTGTGCCCACAGCGGTAGGTAGGGGTACCCCACCGACCGACCGACCAACCGACTGACGGCTGTTTTAAAATCAGAACCTGTCCCCTTTCAATGAGGGCTTAGGACAGGGGCAACTATATTTTCCTGCTCAAATCATCCCCAATTCACCTAGTAGGTTTGTCTTTGTCTGTCTGTCTGTCTGCGTGTTTGTCTTTAAGCCAGTGATGCCAACATTGGTTGTTGGTTTTTGTGGGGTGGGTATTTTTGTTTTTTTTTGGTTTTTGGAGGGTCATGTGTATGTAGACTTCAATGAGCCAGAGACTGAACCAAAATGGGAGAATGATGATTTTTATTTTTCTAAATGTATTTTATTTTTTTTACAGAGGGGAAGGGAGAGGGATTGAAAGTTAGAAACATTGATGAGAGAGAAACATTGATCAGCTGCCTCCTGCACACCTCCTACTGGGGATATGCCCACAACCAAGGTACATACCCTTGACCAGAATCCAACCTGAGACCTTTTAGTCAGCAGGCAGATGATCTCTCCACTGAGCCAAACCAGTTAGGGCTCCATAAGCTAGAATATGCGGAACACTTCTGTTTCATGGTCAAGACAAGATCAGAGGCCATGGATACTGACAACAGATCTGTCTGTCTTTTTCCGTGGTTACATCTACTGCCACGTCTCAATTTATAAGCAAAACCTAGACAACCTTCACGAATGTGTTTTGTGGTTTATCTAGGAAGAATACAGAAAACATAGCTGTTATTTTCGGTGAAGAAAGTCAATTTCGTACAGTGTATTTCAACATAAATGAAATGTGAATTTGTTTAAAAGATAAACAAAGCAGCTAAATTAAAACTGGGGTTGGGGTGGGGGTGGAGAGGATAAGAGGGAGGGGTTGACCTATGCTGTTTCGAAATAGCAGCTGCCAAGTCCCTGGAGCCAAAATGGAGGCTGCCTAAGCTCCCTTTTTGACAGAAAGGATGACTCTTTAATTTCCACACAATTGTGGACAAAAGGGGCCACATGCTAACCCCATGAGCTCAGGGGAATGCCTGCCTGGCAGTCTTGCAAACTGAAAGGCCTAAAGCGACTGCAGGGATGGTCTGAAGGGAGGCTGTCACTAAGAGCACTTGTGGTGGGTAGTCGCGTCCTAGGCCTGAGTCTTCCCTGACCAGGTCAGCGTTTACCTTAACTGAACCTATGGTCCTTTTGCATCTAAGACAACATACCTCTGAAATGTCAGAGGAGCTTGTAACATTAGCCCCCCTACTCTCTCCCCCTCCCCCCACCTCCGCCCCCCCCCCCCCACACACACACACACAAGCAAATGCCCCTGGATGCCCTGCAGGAAAGAGACCATAAATTCTTTCATTTTTATTGTTATCACGTGTATTGTTGCCTGTTAACTATCTATCCTGCACCCACCTAAGGAAAAGAAGTAGGTATGGCCCTGGCCAGTTTGGCTCAGTGGAAAGAGCCAATGTTAGCCTACAGCGGACCTTAAGGTCCCGGGTTCGATTCGGGGCCAGGGAGTATGCCCGCCCTGGTCACGGGCTCGAGCCCCACTATGGGGCATGCAGGAGGCCGCCGATCCCCAACTCTCCCTCATCAATGATGTTTCTCTCTCCCTCCCTCTCTGCAATCAATAAAAAAATATTTTTTTTAAAAAAAAGAAGTATGCATCTATCATTTTGCTTTATATCCAATCACAGAGGTGTACCCCGACTCCCCATCCCACTGGCCCTTTCCTCCCTCCCTCCCTCATCTATTACCAGTGGATTTCCTGTAACCCACGTATGTCTCCTCCTTGGATTGGATTGTCACGTATAAAACAAAGTAACACCCAGCCGGTATTGGTCAGTGGGTAGAGCATTGGCCTGGAGACCGAAGGGTCCCGGGTTCGATTTCAGTCAAGGGCACAGGCCTGGTTGTGGGCTTGATCCCCACTAGCGGGTGTTTCTATCACTCTCTCCCTCTCCCTTCCTCTCAGAAATCAATAAAAATGTATTAAATAATAATTTAGAGAAAACATGAATAAAACACAGTGAAAAACAGTCATTCTCTGGAGCATTGTCCCAAACCCTTGTGATTCTGCTTCCCGGCAAGTGTGGACAGTTTGGCTCAAGTAAACTCATAAAAGTTCTCTACGGGTTTGCATGTTTTTCCGTGAACACGACGTATACACCTGCTGGTTTCTGAGAGCAAGGCAACAGAATCTGTCCATGAGGTCCGCTGTGAAATGGTAGAGGCGTCTGTTTCTGCTGTCTGTCAGAAGCCAGGTCACCCTTAGAAAAAGTGTAGAAAACAACAACAACAAAAGACAGACATTGGATTTACAAAGAGAAAACACACAGAAGCGAACCTCGGGATGATCTGAGGACTGTGAGAGGGAATCTCCCCTTCTCATCACTCATACTGCTTTTGGAAAAATGGGAATGATCCTAAGAGGTGAAGGTATGGAAGCTCTCGGAGACACCAACAGACCGGGGCTACTTTACCCATTCTTAACCCTACCCAACCAAGTCTCCCTCTCCCTGGGAGTCAAGCTTGTGTGCCCACAGCGGTAGGTAGGGGTACCCCACCGACCGACGGACCGACCGACCAACGGCTGTTTTAAAATCAGAACCTGTCCCCTTTCGATGAGGGCATGGGACAGGGGCAACCTATATTTTCCTGCTCAAATCGTCCCCAGTTCACCTGATAGGGACTCAGAGGTTTGTCTCTGTCTGTCTGCATGTCTGTCTTGAAGCCAGTGATGCCAACATATGTTGGTTGTTGGTTTCTGTGGGGTTTTATTAGAAGGGTCATGTGTATGTAGACTTCAATGAGCCAGAGATTGAACCAACAGGGGAGAATGTGATGGTTTTTATTTTTTAAAATATACTTTATTTATTTTTTTTACGGAGAGGAAGGGATAGGGATAGAGAGTTGGAAACATCGATGAGAGAGAAACATCCATCAGCTGCCTCCTGCACATTCCCTACTGGGGATGTGCCCACAACCAAGGTACATGCCCTTGACCGGAATTGAACCTGGGACCCTTGAGTCCACAGGCTGACGCTCTATCCCAGTGATGGCAAACCTATGACACAACTCATTTTTTTTTTGGTTGATTTTTTTCTTTGTTAAATGCATTTAAATATATAAAATGAATATCAGAAATATAAGTCTTTGTTTTACCACGGTTGCAAATATCAAAAAATTTCTATATGTGACAGGGCACGAGAGTTAAGTTAGGGTTTTTCAAAATGCTGGCACACCGATCTCAAAAGGTTCGCCATCGCTGCTCTATCCACTGAGCCAAACCGGTTAGGGCAAGAATGATGATTTTTAAAAAGGGAACATCCCGAGAGGAATCTCATCTGGAGACCGACTAAAGCCATGTCTGTTTGCCAACAGTCCTTTCTCCATGATGAACTTCCACGCAGAGCCCGAGCGACCCGATTCATGGGGGACCCTCCCCGCTCAGAATGGCCCCAAGCAGCCCCAGAGGCTGGCAGAGATGCCTCTCACTCTCGGCTCAGCTCGCTACCCATGTATCTCCGTAGATGGGGAACCAGGCCTCGGTACCTTGAGTGTCCCCTTTTTGGGGGTACATACTCACCAACACTTGGGAGAAATTAGACTCAAGGGGTCCCTCCATCCGAGAAAACAAAAAAGCTAATCTTCTTTGGCAACCTAGCCCGCACCTCCACCCCCACCCCCGCCACTAGAAAGTGGGACAAGGGAGAGGTTTGGCCAGTTCCTGGCACCACTGAGTTGAATGCTACCCACCTTGCCTGCAGCTAGACCTGTTTTGGAATGTTAGGGGCCTACCCCCATCTTTCCAGGCCCCTGTGGTCATGATCAGCTTCCTGGTTATCCTTATCATTTTTTTTGGCGGGGGGTGGGGGGGGGATGTAAAGTGCTTTATTGCTGAGGATCCCAAGAGCTTCAAGGCCGCTGTGTACAGTGAAATCCCCTACCCTGCAGAGGTTTTTGTGAGCAGGGACGGCTGGGACTTGAGCATTTCAGCCCCATGGAAGGCATGGCAGAGTAGTTGGGGGTGAGGGGAGGTAGGTAGGAAGAGACACAAGGTGTGCTGGGGGAAGGGGGGGAGCAGACTGTGCTTGTCTCCCAAACTCTGAGCTCAGTGCATTCACAGATGTCACTATGGGAGCCTGGAATGGGCCATGGTGGGAGTATTTACACCACAGAAATTGCCCAGATGCTACATTCAAGGACTCTCCCTGCCCGGCGAACTGGTTTACCAGGGCACTAGGAGCATGCCACACCTCCTGAGCTGGTTCTGAGTCCACCGCAAGCCTGGCTGCTGTGACAAGCTGCCACTCCCCCATGTGGGGCAGTGCCATCTCCCACGACCTGGACAGAACACAGGTGGGCTGGACAAAGGGGACCTGACCTGGGGATCCGGTCCCTGCCTGGAGCCTAACCTGGCTTGGCCGCCTCAGCCTGTCTGTCCACTGAGAGCTTTAGCCCCGGACTGAAGTGGTGTCCGCTGAAAGGCAGCTCAGAGCGGAGGATAAAACCCTTTTGCTCAGTGGCTCCCAGCAGGCAAGAGGGCCTCAGAGGTAATAAGGGCTTGGTCACCCAGGGCTGACCAAGGGCAGCTGTGGGGGCTGAGATGAAAGGACTGGCCTCGGGAGTGGGGGTCTGAGTGATTCACCGCAGGTCCTGGGAACCAGGCTGTGTGGAGAGTGGAGAGCCGGGCGCACACCTGTGTGCAGAACCAGGGCAGGAGAGCCCAGCTCCCAGATGGGGCAGGGAAATGACCGGCCAGGGTGGGACAGCACCTCTTAGCAGGCAGGAGGGTAGCCCCCACAGACACAGATTTCCGCTGGGCCCACACGGACCTTGGGGCTCAAATACACTCACAGGAAGCAACTCAGCTTTCCCCCTGCCTGCGTGATTCCCCTCTCCCCAGGCCTTCCCCGCCCCAGGCCCAGAGTCTCAGAAGCCCCTGACCTGAGGGCTGAGAGGAAGGGAGCTGGAGTCGGGGATGGGGAGTAGGGGGTGGAGGATGGGGAGTAGGGGGTGGGGTATGGAGCAAGTGGGAGGGGAGGAGGTCAGGGCGATTCATTCCAATGGATCTCACTCCAGGGCTTCATTCAAAAGCAGAAAGGTCTCCATGACCTTAGGGCCTCGGACCTCGCCTCCGGCTTCTCCAAGTCCCCCCACCCTCAGGCCCACAGCTCACCAACTTGGGGGAGGGAGTCTGTTTGAGAAACCGGCCTGGCCTGTCCGGGTGGAAAAGAGTGCCCTCTAACTGCCAACCCAGGAACAAGCTCTCACCCATTTGGGAATCCTGGGAGGGGATGTGGGGAACGAGAGGGAGGGGTTTGAGGGGCGTGAGTCCAAGGTCCAAGGCGAAGGTCAACAGTAGATCTCGGTGTCTTAGATCCCCTAGGAGGAGAGACATAGGTGGGAGTGGAGTGATGAGGGTCGCGGGAGGCCTGGTGAAGGATGATTTGACTCAATAACTCTGGGTCACCAGACTGGCCAGCACACTCTGCTCCAGTTGCCGGTTTTGATCATCCATCCCTCCACCCCTACCCCCCACCACACACATGGCTCCAAGTGTGCCACTCAAGACAGACACCCTTTTATCATTCATCTTTAACTTCCCTGTGGATGGATGGATGGATGGATGGATGGATGGATGAGTGGGTGGATGGATGCGTTCTCCCTCCCACCTTCCCTCCCTTCCTCCCTCCGCCCATCCATCCACTCACCCTCTTTCCACGGGAAATCCTCAGTCTCATGTCACACACTCACTGGTTATTACACTCGCTGCCTCCTTCCTCCCTGTGAAAAAAGAGGAAGGAAAATGGACACACCTGAAAGAGCCCCACAGGCAGCAACTCTGAACCAAATGCACACACATGTGTGTGTGTGTGGCATTTGTCAACAACGTAAGAAATGTTGCAACCTGTGCAGAATTTCTGTGAGTGTCTTTCAGCCAAACTGTCCAGAAATGTCACTCGTACGCCGGGAAGCACAATCTCAATGGCGGGAGATGATGTTTCAAAGAATGGCAATGTCGGCCCCCTTATTTTATACATTCCAATCCCAGGAGGAGACTGTACGTGGGTTACATGAAATCCACTGGTGTCATTTTAGAAAGACTGGAGAAAACAAAACGGGGAACACACACACACACACACACACACACACACACACAGGAGTCCTCTCATTGGGCAAACCAACCGTGACTCTAAAGTCATGATCCTGACCCCGGGAGTTGTATTAAAAATCAAGCTAAAGGAGTGTGATTGTAAACTGTAGGCTTATCAAAGGTTCAAAGGAGGTCTGTGTTTACCACCATTGAAAGAAAACAAACCAAGAAAGAGATCAAGGGTGGGTCAAAACACCCTCTCTGGGACTGGGAGGGAGAGAGTTCCTGCATCTGTCCAAGAGGGTCATCTGCAGTGTGAAAAGCCAGGGTTCAGCAACAGGGGATATTTTCTTCCTCTCGGGGATCATGAAAAGCATCCATGACAGTAAGGGGGTGGGTATGGGGTGGGTGCTGTCATTGAAAAGGCTAGGTGAGCAGGGAGAGCTATGCCATTTACAGGCATACCCTATCCACTTTTCATTTCACAGAATTTACACAATGACTTAATGTTTAGTTTTGAATGGCATTACTTCTTGAGTTTCCTCCTCATTGTTTCCAAGTCTTTGGTTGATATTCAGGTGTAGGACGAATGTATGTATGTATGTATGTATGTATACTGAGTGTGAGCTCCAGGATGGACAGAATCTGCGGGGGGGGGGGGGGCGGTGAGTGGAATAGACTGGAATGGAGTGGAGGAGAGGGGGAGCAAGAGGAAGGGAGAGAGTTGGAGGGAAGCAGGCGGGAAGCTGGGGAAGAGAGGATGCCAAAGGACCTCGTTAGTTAATGACACCAGGCATGGCTCTTATTCTGAGTATTTTGTTTGTTCTCCTCAAATGACACCTATGCAGAAAACAACCTGTGTGAAGTTCAGCTAAGGTCACACACAAGAATAAGGACTACCCATTGACTGCAAGGCTCTGTAGTAGGTTGCCCGATGCTTGCTCTTGGCAGAGACTCAAATCTGAGGCAAGGGGAACAGCAGGGAAGCTGGAGTAGAAGAGGGAGAGGTGTGTCCCCTCCGTCTTGGAACCAAGTTTAGGGGTGGAAGGGCCAAAAAAATAGAATAAAGTAAAAAGAAAAAAGAAAGGAAGGAAGGAGGAGAGAGAGAGAGAGAGAGAGAGAGAGAGAAGAGAAAGAGAGAGAGAAAGAGAGAGAAAGAAAGAAAGAAAGACAGAAAGAAGAAAGAAAGAAAGAAAGAAAGAAAGAAAGAAAGAAAGAAAGAAAGAAGAAAGAGAAAGAAAGAAAGAAAGAAAGAAGGAAGGAAGGAAGGAAGGAAGGAAGGAAGGAAGGAAGGAAGGAAGGAAGGAAGAAGAAAGAAAGAAGAAAGAAAGAAAGAAAGAAAGAAAGAAAAAAAAGAAAGAAAGAAAGAAAGAAAGAAAGAAGAAAGAAAAAGAAAGAGAGAGAAAGAGGAAGATCCTCGGTTCAGTCCTGACTATGACTTTCTGGGACATGGCAGGGCACACCCGGTCGGTCGCCGCCAGTGGTGTGGTCTGTGGTTTCCAGCCAGAAACCCCACTGTGGTCCACTTCAGTCCACCTAATACCTTTCCTGGCTGGGGAGAGTTCCTTGGATCACAAGGACAAACCCAAAGGAAGACAAAGTTCAGAATGCCTAATTCACGCCTGCCCATTTCTACACGACAAAGCCGTCCATAGTGTCCAAGTGACTTGACCTGCATTTTTCATGTCTGCGAAAGAAGTTTCCATTTGAGGTACAGGTACTGCTTTGTGTTATTTATCATGGATGTGCCTCCATCCAAAGTGTTAGTATGGCGATCCACTGCCTTCCATTCATGCCCCTCTGTCTGCCGACTGCGCAAGCTCTGTCTCTGATTTGGCTCTGCCCTGTGACGACAACGGACCAACCCGGCCCTCTGGCCGACCTCGCTTTGAGGCTTATAAAAGCGGTCACCAGGAAGGTGGCACATGACAAGGACAGGTTGCATCGTCCTCACGTCATCATCAGGGTGGTGAGAACGCAAGGTCGGGTACTGCCGGGGGGCGGGGGTTGAAAGCTTCATATTCTCATTTTCTCTCTCTCTCTCTCTATCTCTCTCTCTCTCTCTTGTCTCTTGTTTCCACCTAGCAGTCAAGAAGGACACACACTCCCAGGATGCGGATGAAAGACTGTCAGTTAGACTTTGAAATTTCCTCCGCGAGCGAATACGGGGCGATTTAGGAATTTCCTTTCAGTGAACACGCCCCCACTGTGCCGCCGCCGCTGCCAATGCCGCCAATGCCAACAATGCCAACAATGCCGCCTGGAAACATCCCTAAAGGGTTGAAGCGTTGATAGGATTAGAAACAGGACGGGTAAGCATTGCAACGTGTTTTCTGGGGTTTTGTTTGAGAGACTCATAAATGTATAACGCTGTGATAAGCCGGGCTGTACATATAAATGAATGAATGAATGAATGAATGAATAAATAAATAAATAAATAAATAAATAAATAAATAAGAGTAAATGTGGATTCATGATAAGAATGTATCATTGTATGCGGGCTGTACGTGAAAGAAAGAAAGAAAGAAAGAAAGAAAGAAAGAAAGAAAGAAAGAAAGAAAGAAAGAAAGAAAGAAAGAAAGAAAGAAAGAAAGAAGAAAGAAAGAAAGAAAGAAAGAAAGAAAGAAAGAAAGAAAGAAAGAAGGAAAGAAAGAAAGGAAGAAAGAAAAGAAAGAAAAGCCCTAACCTGTTTGGCTCAGTGGATAGGGTGTCAGCTTGTGGACTGAAAGGTCCCAGGTTCGATTCCGGTCAAGGGCGTGTACCTTGGTTGCAGGCACATCCCCAGTGGGAGGTGTGCAGAAGACAGCTTGCAGGAGGCAGATGATCAACGTTTCTCTCTCATTGATGTTTCTAACTCTCTATCTCTCTCCCTTCCTCTCTGTAAAAAATCAATAAAATATATTTTTTTAAAAAGAAAGAAAAAAAGTGAGTATTATGTCAACATTTCTCTGCTCTTCGGCCCTGCCCCCGCTCCCGGTCAAGCAGATCAAATAAAGAAAAATAAATAAAACAAAAAGTATCCTGTCGCCGAAACCGGTTTGGCTCAGTGGATAGAGTGTCGGCCTGCAGACTGAAGGGTCCTGGGTTCGATTCCGGTCAAGGGCATGTACCTTGGTTGCAGGCAAATCCCCAGTGGGAGATGTGCAGGAGGCGGCTGATCAATGTTTCTCTCTCATCAATGTTTCTAACTCTCTGTCTCTCTCCCTTCCTCTGTGTGAAAAATCAATTAAATATATTTTTAAAAAAGTATCCTGTCAACATTTCAATCAACCCAAATCACTCTGATCCACAATCTAAGACTGAAGTCCAGGTCAGGCAATCTGGTAGACCCTGGCTCTCTGTGCATGATGGGGTCCTTGCTTGAGACCAAGTCAGCCTCGGGCCATCTGGTCGAACCACGCTCTCTCTGTGGATGGCGAGGTCCCCGCCGCCAGAGACGGGCTGTAAAATAAAATAAAATAAAATAAAATAAAATAAATAATAAAATATAAACCAAAATAATAGTAATAATAATAATAAACCAATAAAAAAAAAACACAAATAAACAAACAGAAAAACCCCAAAGGAAAACCTCCTTAGAAATGACATTGATCCAGCCTTTCAAGGGGCGGAGGCTTCTGCAGGCCCATGTGGCCTGGCGCGGACTTGGTCTCTGAGCCAGGCCTAACCATCCATCCTGAGAGGGAGTGGGGTAAGGCTGGGAGGGGGGCGGGGGGCGGGTGATTGGAAGTCAACCAGATGGCCCAGCCCAGGCGGGGCCAGAGAGCCAGCCCTGCCCTCTCCTGGTCGAGAAGCGCCAATGCAAGCCCCCTCCTGCAGCCTCCTCTAGGGAGGACAGAGCCAGGTGACTGGACTTCCCCAGTTCTGGCTGGACAAGAGGGGGGAAGGACAAGCAGGGGACGCTGTCTGGGACAAGGCAGGGGCTGAAGGGTGCTCATGGATGCTGAAGGACCATTCAGATCAAGAAGTGTCCATGCGTGACTGCGGATTTAAACACACAGATGCGCACGCGCTCTCGGGCACACACACACACACACACACACTAACACGCACACACACACACACACACCAACAACAACACAAAGGTATTAATCCACCTTTGTGTAGTAAAAAGTATACTTGTACAATGTTTTGGACTTGCATTTTGTGCTATCCAAACGGGGAAGTTAAAATGCCGGATCCGGGGCGCAGGGAGAGGATAAAAGAGAGGGATTGACCTTTGCCTTTTCAAAATGGCGGCTGCCAGCCTAACTGGTTTGGCTCAGTGGACAGAGCATCGGCCTGCGGACTAAAGGGTCCCAGGTTGGATTCCGGTCAAGGGCATATACCTTGGTTGTGGACACATCCCCAGTAGGAGGTGTGCGGGAGGCAGATGATTGAGGTTTCTCTATCTTTGAGGTTTCTAAATCTCTATCCCTCTCCCTTCCACTCTGTTAAAAAATCAATGAAACGTATTAAAAAAACAAAATGGCGGCTTCCAAGTGACTGGAGCCCAAAGAGCGGGAAGTATGCCATGGTCACCCACATCAGGGGACAGTGCATGAACTCTAAGGTAGAGATCCACCTCATGCGCCGCATCCACCTGCCAGATGGCGAGATCTTCCGCAACTTCAAAGAGCTCTCCCGTGTTGTCCAGGAGATTGACAAGGAGATGATCCGGGAGCAGCAAGAGAAGCAAGAACGTGGAACTGAGGAAAGACAGGGCCGCGGCTGGCAGAGGTCGGGTTGACTGGGGCTGGGGCCTGGGCCAAAGAGCTAAAAATACAAAGCCTTACACATTTTATTCACATGCACCTCAGCCTCTGCCTCCCATGACCTCCAAGGGCCGCTACGTTGGGTGTGTTTGCATCTGCGGTCCCCCCCTCCCGCCTCCCCGTTGCCCCCTCCCCCTTCCGGTACACCACGCCCCCTCCCTTCGAATGCGAATGGGACCGATGTTTGCCAGGGTTCATTGTCGAGAGATAGAATCAATTGCAATGAATGAAGAGAAATGAGCACAGAAATGAGAAGAAAAATAAATGAATGAATGAATAAATAAATAAATAAATAAATAACCTAAAGTAAAATAAGACCCCCCAGCACTCGTTTCACGGTCCTGGGTCAGAGGAGCCAGGCCAAGAGGCGCTGGTTAAGCGCCCCAGGCATCTCAGCCACGTTAAGGAGAGCCTTTCCTTGAGATGCAACACCTGCCCCGCCCTACAGTTGGCGTCGCCCAAACAGTGACGCCTCATTCCTGGGAGCAGCTGATTGGTGGGTCTCTCTCTCTGGGTCCTCCCACCACGCGCTGGCGCTATAACAGAAAGCAGGGTTCCTCTTGGCAGAGCTTTCCCAGCCCTAGGCTTGTGGTCGTGGTGGTCGTCCTCGTTCTCCAAGGGAGCTTTCGGGGCAGAGATCTCGCCGAGACCCGGTCCCGGGACATAGGCGCTGCCGCTGGAGCACCTGGCAAGAACCTGGCTAGGCTGCTGATCAACTGACCGCACTGTCTCCGTGTCATTTCTTCTTCACGGACTTCGTCCACACGTTTGGGAACCCCTGCACCTGCTGGGCTTCGGCCCCCACAACAGGCGCCGCTGCGAAGATGTCTCCTACACGGCCACGCTTCAGTGTAGCCGAAGCGCAGACACGGTTTACCAAGTCTACCAGAGAAGCCCTGAACAACAAAAATATCAAGCCATTGTTGAATACCTTCAGCCAGTTACCTGGAACTGAAGACGAAAAGAAATGTACCCTTGACCAAGCTTTCAGAGGTGTCCTGCAAGAAGAAATGATCAATCACTCGTCGGGTGAAAATGTTTTAGCTATTATTTCTCTTGCTATTGGGGGAGTCACTGAAGGGATTTGCACCGCGGCGACACCTGCTGTCTTGTTGGCAGATGCTTTGGAATGTCTGCCTTTGGATCAGTGTGACACAATATTCTCATTTGTGGAAAAAAATGTTGCTACTTGGAAGTCTGCTGGGAAAACTTATTTACTACGTATGTGCAATGACCTCTTAAGGAGATTATCCAAAGCCCCGCACACACTTTTCCATGCACGGGTTCAACTCTTTTTGGCCAGGCTTTTCCCTTTACCTGAGAGATCCAGTCTTAACTTGCAGGGTCAGTTTAATCTGGAAAATGTCACTGTTTTCAATACCAATGAGCAGGAAAGCACCTTGGGTCAGAAGCAAGCTGAAGACGAAGGAGAAGGAATGGACGTAGACCAAGGTGACATGGGTGATGATGAAGCTCCAACAACTTGCTCCATTCCAATGGATCACAGCCTGTACCGCAAATTCTGGTCCCTTCAGGATTACTTCAGGAACCCTGTGCAATGCTATGAGAAGATGGCATGGAAAACTTTCCGCAGGTACTCAGAAGAAGTCCTGGCAGTTTTTAAGAATTACAAATTAGATGATACTCAGGCCTCGAGAAAAAAGATGGGAGAATTAAGGGCAGGAGGAGAGCATATATTTGCTGCAAAATTTTTAACAAGTGAAAAGTTGCTGGCTTTACAGCTGAGTGACAGTAACTTTTGCCGACAGATTCTCCTGCAGTATCTCATTTTATTCCAATATCTCAAGGGACAGGTGAAATCCAAAAGTTCAAACCATGTTTTAACTGATGAGCAGTCACTCTGGATTGAAGGCACCACAAAATCAGTTTATCAACTGCTCTCTGAAAACCCACCCGATGGAGAGAGATTTTCAAAGATGGTAGAGCATATATTATCCACAGAAGAAAACTGGAACAAGTGGAAAAACGAAGGCTGCCCAAGTTTTGTGAAGGAAAGAACATCAGGTACTAAGCCTACGAGAGCAGTACGAAAGAGAACCGCACCAGAGGACTTCCTGGACTTCCTGTGGAAAGGGCCC